>NW_027513668.1:0-155336 GCF_048772815.1 Callospermophilus lateralis
AAGAGTTTCCATATGGCATAATATATGGTCTATATTTGAGTAGGACCAATGTGCTGCTGAGAAGAACATGTATCCACTTTATGATGTTTGATATATTCTATATATGTTGGTTAAGTCTAGGTTATTGATTGTGCTATTGAGTTCTATAGTTTCTTAATTCAGATTTTCTCTAGAGGATCTGTCCAATGGCGAGGGTTGTGTGCTGAAGTCACCCGTAATTATTGTGTTATAGCCTATATGACTCTTGAACTTGAGGAGAGTTTGTTTTATGACTTGGCACCACCATTGTTTGGTGCATACAAATTGATAATTGTTATGTCTTGTTGGTGAATGTTGCCTCTTAACAGTATATAGTGTCCTTCTTTATCACTTTTGATTAACTTAGGTTTTAAGTTGATTTTATTCGATATGAGTATGGCCACTCCTTCTTGCTTCCGAGGGCCAACAATGGCTGCGAAGTCTTTCAGAATAAAATCATGTGATTTCCTGGCTGAGATTCCCATTGCTCTGTGGAAAGCCACCTTGGGCCTAGATCTCAGTTTGAAAGGGTGACAATCATGCGTGGCCTCCTAAAAACCAACACAATTCATATCAATACTTCTATGAGGTACGTTCCAGAACTCAGGCTCTAAGGGGAATCACACCAGAGTTCAAGCCCAGGTGGACCAAGTCATCTCTTCCAACCCCCACACAAATGACCACAATTAAAACAAAAAAACTACCACATGGCCCTCATCTTCGTCCATAAAGACCCTCATCAAATGTTCTGGATGAAAGTTTCCATGAGGGTTGCAACTAAAGACAGTTTTCAGAATAAGCTCCCTTGCCTCTAATTTCCCTAAAGTCAGGGTGGCCTGGACACCCTTCCTGTGAACCAGGAGTGATCAAAAAGGCCTGCCATTAATTCCGCTTTGTTTCTATAATTTGAGGCTTACTGAATGTCAGGTATAGATTTTTTATGTGATTTGGAGTCATGAGAAAACCCAAGCACATCTGCAGAACATTCAAGAATTTATTTGACAAAGAGGATCCCTATTCTCACTTGAAGGGGGTCAGGAACCTAACAGAGAAAGGCAAGAATCTTCATCCACAATGACTGCTCTTTTTGCCATTTTGGTTTTGAATGCACACATGGGATCTTTCTTTAGATCCATCAGGTGCTGAGAATCGAAGCCACAGCCTCACACAGGGCCAAGAGGCAGATTCAGACAAATTCCTTTCCAAAGCAATTAAGCAAAGAGCCACAGGTGATGCCCATTTATTTCCATTTGAAATTTTTTTCTTCAGGCTTCACAAAGGGGTGGCCTGAGGCAAAGACCTTCCTGACATTCAGGGCAACAGAAACTTGATTGGTATACTGAGCTTGAATTATGTTCTGCACCGAGGTCTCAGATAAATCGATATACAATGGCATAGGACCGTGTACCTCGGATGATTGAATGTAGAAGAGAACATCCAGTCAAAATGGGATAGTCTGTAGGATTAGGAAGATAGTCAGTAGGTTTAGGAAGAAGAGTGAGACTAGGAGTTGTACCAAAAGTTCTTTAGCAATAGGGTTTCAGTTAGTGAGTGAATGTAAATGTCAGCACATCTGAAGAGAAAGTCACAATGATGAACAGGGAAAAATATGTAGGAAAGCAGATATCAATAGAAAGATTAGGAAATCAGGCAAAGTATAAAGTGAGTGATAGGATTAGACATTTTCAACAGGCTTGAGGTTGAATATATAATCTTAGGAAAAAACAAATATGTAGTAATCAATAGGATTGACATTTGAGAGCATTAGGCACCCTGGACATGGATGTTTTCAGTAATCCATGGTCAGTTTCCATTTAGGCTTTGGTACAATCATATGTGTGACCTTTGCATTTTGTGTCCAGAATACTACCGTGATAAAATTTATATGTAGATAAGGTGACATGAGTATTTTTTCCACCATTATGGGGAGTAATATTCTGGAAACTTATAAATTAGTACTGGTGATACAAATAGGTGTACCTTGTGTTGATCATTATTGAGATGTTGCATGAATAGACCAGATTGTGAATAAAGTATATAACTGGTTCCAACTTTAAATAATGGATTGAGTTTGCATCTGAAAATATATTGGAAATCTTATATTGATATATATACAATCATTCCAACCAGTTATATATGTAATGGTAATATTAGGGTTACGGTTTATCGTGAAGAGTGAGTATTGCTTCAAAAATGATTATGGAATCAAAAATAATGTGTTTAGAAAGAAGTCTAGTGAAAAGACCAGTAAAGAAACATGGAGGAATACATGTGTTCTGAAGTAGTAAGTAAATGAAAGTGAACCAAATGCCTATAATTTTGTGAAGTTGTGGGTGAAAAAATATATCCTATGATGTCCATATACTGAAAAAATAGTAATGTACCAGTGTTGAGTAAAAATGAACTTCAAAATACACATCATGTCCCATAGCAGTCTACTTGCATTGATGTTAAACTGGGTCAGGTACTGTAGAAATATTAGGATTTGTATGCACCACCTACTGAACTTAGTATTCAGTAGTAGGAAACCAATATGTATTACAGGTGTATAAATATTGCTGAAAATAATCTTGTAAAAATTGGATTTTGAACCCACATACATGAATATAAATGAATTTAGGGAGTGTATAATAAGACACATATTTTTCATATTTTTTTAAAATCTGGAGAATATATATACATATATATATATATATATATAATATATATATATATTATATATATACATATATATACATATATAATATATATATATGTATATATATACACATATATATTTTTTCCAGATTTAAAAAAAAATACATACACACACACACACACACACACACACACACACACACATTAATATTTAGCAATACATATGCCAATCGAAATTCATCATGAAATATAATTCATCCACATATCCAAAAATATTCATTTTACTGAACATGGATTTATGTATAGTGTTTTTCACTAGGAAGCTCACCCATAGGTTGAATTTTCAGTCCCATCATTATTTAGGGACAGTCATCTGTTCTCACAATTTTATATTCCAAAATCAGGGAGCTCACAAGAATGTCCGTGTGATACCAGGTAGGATATTATATATATATGTATAAAAAAATACATGTGCTGAATAGGATACAGAGAAAGGGAGACAGGAATTTATATATGTGATAATTTTAAAAAATCATGGAGAAATATTACAATGAAAAGTTGACTAGATGTAAAACACATACTCTTGATAATGCAGAAGGCAAATAGAAGTATACACCATGCTTCCTATGAAAGGCCTGTATTTCTATTCGGTTAGGTTTCTTTCTCTCCATGATATTAGGATTAGTAGTCAGAGACTAGTAGGGTATGGGTTAGTGTCAGGGATTCAGTATTTCAAATGGAAAAAAGGAAAATGAATCTAATGTGTATGCAAAAATGTGATACACAAAAATCTTCCCTCTCTCATCCAGAACAATGCCTTGACATAACCATCGCTAAAAGTAAGACACAATTAGAGGAGAGGAGTTAGAAAATCTGAATATATATGTGGAATGGAAAATGCTCAGGAGTTCACAACACTGGAGGTGGTAGAACAGTTTCCAAAAGTAAGGGAGAGGGTAAACAATCCAGAAACATGGAGCTGTGCTGGCCTTGAGACTTCTTGAGAAACTTCCTCTGAGGTTGGGAACAAGAAATATATGTAATTGTTAGGAGATTTAGCTTCGTTTGTAGTGACACCATGAAATCTGGGTCTGCATCTCTATGACCTGGAGCACATGGTCCTTATTTTCTAATGAACATGAGGGAGCAGTTCTGAATTCTCTCTTTGTAGGTAAACTGTGGCCACTGGGACCTAAGTGTCTTTCCGTGTGGACTGTGAAGCCATTTGGTGATCCTCCACTTTCCAGGGTGTTTCTTACTGCTGCACTGGGAGTTTGGTATTTGCTTCACGAAATACAAGGAGTTCAACTGGGACAAAATGCTGGAGGGAGTTCTGGCATGTGTGGTTGGTCAGGGACGCAAAGAGAATGTACGAACCAGGCTTCTATCCTACATAGCTTTCCCCTTGACTATAGCAACCTGATTCTGAACATTGCCCTGAAACCTCTTCATATGACAAGATGCCTTTACATATAAAGGTCTCCTGCCTGCACCATGTCAGTCGCAAGTCTTTCGAAGCCAATGGAAGATCCAGGTGGTCCTACCAAAAATATTTATTTACACACCTACAGTCCACTTCTCTACGCCCACTACTCATTAGGCTCCAAATTACTGGCATCTCTGTTCTACACCATTTTCACGAAAACCAGTCAATCAAGGCACTCTTTGGTACACTCATGATCAACAACAGGAAATCCAAAGTTTATCCAGTGCCACCTGGTCATGGGAATTTCAAAAATTTTATGGTATTAATCTAGTCATTTTTCAAAAATGAAGTTAGAGGCACTGTGGGTTTCAATTAATTCAGGAACCATTAAATGGTGAGGAAGCTCATTTCAATGAAAGCTCTGGAGAACACTCACAGAAAAGCCTTCCAAAAGACTGGCCAAAAGGTCACATGAATCCAGACACATTGAGGTGTACAATGTGAGGTCCATATGTGTTTGGATTCTCAACTAGGGCTGCCAAGTCTTTAAGAATTAAATCATGTGATATCCTGGCTCAGAATCCCCGAGCTCTGTGGAAAGCCATCCTGGGCCTAGATCTCAGTTTCCAAAGGCGATTCTCACGCGTGGCCTAGTAAAATCCCAAGAGAACTCACGACAATACTTCTCTGAGGTCAGATCCAGAACTCATTCTTTAAGGGGAATCACACCAGAGTTCAACCCCAGGTGATCCCAGTCATCTTTTCCAACTACCACACAAATTACCACAATTAAAACAAGAACACTCCCATATGGCCCTCATCTTCTTTCATATTGACACTCATCATAATTTTGCTGGAGGTTTCCATGAGGGGAGCAGACCAAGACAGTGTTCAAAATAAGCTCCTTTGACTCTCATTTGCCTATAGTAAAGGTGGCCTGGACACCCATCCTGTGAACCAGGAGTGATCAAATAGGCCTGCCATTAATACCGCTCCAATTCTCCAATTTGAGGCCTACTGACTGTTTGGTTTAGATTCTTTATGTGAATTTTAGTCATGAAATAACCAAGCACCTATGGGCTAGCCTCTGCAGGTTTTGAAGAACTCATTTGACCCAAAGGATCCCTATTTTCACTTGATGGAGTTCCGGAACCTTACAGAGGAAGTCGAGAGACTTCATCCCAATGGCTGCTCTTTCTGCCATTTTTCCTTTGGATGCAAACATGGGAACTTTCTTTAGATCCATCAGGTGCTGAGAATCTAAGCCTCAGCCACACACAGGGCCAGGGGGCTGATTCAGTCACATCCCTTTTCAAAGCACTTAAGAAAAGAGCCACAGGTATGCCCAATCATTTCCATTTGAAAACTGTTTTCTTCAGGCTTCACAAAGGCGTGGCCAGATGCAAAGAACTTCCTGACATTCAGGGCAACAGAACAATAGGTAAGCAAAAGGCCCAAAGCAGGGTTTCTCCTCTGAGACATTCCTCGTCACACTGATATCTGAGTTTTCTGAGATGCTCGCCATCACCTACAGCTATCCAGTACATGGCCATGTCACAGAGCTGGAGGTGGTACATATCTTGGACACAAAACCATGGGCCTATTCTTGAAATTGTCCGGAATTCAGGACGAAAATAGAAACTTAGGAAGGTAGCAGGTGTTGCTCATCGATAAGGCAAGCTACAGTCCATTCATAAACGGGGCAATATGAATGCTGAGAAGCTTTCTACTAGACACGACACATCCATTGATGAATTCTCTTTTCTAATGTCTACAACCACGGAAACAGTGGAATACACAGACATAGAAACACTCGCCCTGTGAAAAGACTTACTAGAAACAGTCCACTTCAAATGAAACAAACCGACTGTCCTACCTATTCTCAGAAAATGAGACAAAACCACAAACCCACAACCACACCCACAAAGGCACCTCCTTCCCCTAAGTAGGTCTTTGACTATCCGGAGTGTCCTCTGACTTGTAGGCCATAATACGTTCCCCCGAAATGGCCTGTCCTGTCTCAGATCTGGTCTCCTTGGCAAACTCTGTGAACTTCTCAGGAGCCAACGGTGAGCCACTAACGACTTTCTCAAGAAAAGCCCCGCTTCCGAGCTTTCCTGGCATTTGGCCTTCTCACGTCTGAAGGTACCAAGAAAGACTGACTGCATTTAGTAAATCCAAACAAGTGAGACCATAGGGACTGGGACTGGGACTATCTCTGGGTGCCTGGCTTCCTGGATCCAAAGTTCAGAGAGTTTCATCACCATGGAAGTGAGGTGAGGTCACTTCCTTCCTGAACTGAATGAGGTCCCTGTCTTGGCAACCACTTTGTCTTAACTGTTACTTCCAAGGGTCCCATGAGATTGAGGCTGCCCCTACTTCCTGTGACACTTTCACAAGTTAGAATGGTATATCAACCATAGGCACCCAGGAATAGATCTCCACACAGGCCTGTTTTGGTCCATGTTCTCTACATTAAGAAGAGAATCTGATTCAGACACAATCTTTTATCCTGACCGGGTTGTTTGCCTTGGAAGATGACTTTTGGTCTCTCAGGTCCTTCATAGCTGCCTACATCTTCTCCAGGGATCATTTCTGCATGGGCCTTTGAGGTTCTCAGCAGGTGGAAGTTTCCCTACATTTCTGTATTGTAAAATCAACTCTTTCCCTGCTCTTCTATAAAGTTAGATTGAGGGAATAGTGTATGATTATGGTTAACAACATGTTTGATTTGGGTTAGAAATCATTGTGCTGGATGAATAATGGTATTGGGAACCTGCTATGTGTATAAGAATATATAGGTGTAATATATGTATGAAAAAAGAAATCTAAGTATGATTTGAAGGCCAGAAGGGCATTGGGCCCTTGATTGGGATACGCAGCATTGAATTACGTTCTGCAGAGATGTCTCAGATAAATCGATATACAATGGCATAGGACCTTGTACCTTGCATGAATTAATGTAGAAGGAACATCCAGTCAAAAAGGGATAGTCGGTAGTGAAAGGTTAATAAAATAGGTACTTGCTATTTCCTGTTTTTCTGTATGCTTAAAAAAACACTGTTGAAATCTTGAGAAATGTTTGCTAATCTTGTTCTAGAATGTACTGTTCCCAACTGCCAAACTGCAGAATGTACTGCCTCACTCGGTGTCACGCGAACCGCCCACTCACCCTTACACATCAGTAAACTTCCCTCCCTTCCCTCTCCAAGGAATGTATGTAAGCTCTGCATAAGCTGTTCTCAGAGCTCTCTGATCTATTTAAGTTAGCTGTGAGCCCCAGCAAGCTGGACCCAAAATAACCCTTTGCTGTTGCATGAGACAGTCTCTTGGTAGTCTCTTCCTCCAACACTCACCTGACCTTTACATATTGAGGTTCCACCGAGTTCCGGCAGTGGCGGATGAGAGACCCCAAAGGGCTCCTCTCGGAGCAAGTAAGGCGCCTCTTTCTGGTTTCAGGTGTCATGTTAGGGCTTGGCAAAATTGCTGGCGATGAAGAGCCTGGCGTCTCTCCGACGGTGGCTGAGAGACGTGTCACAGAGACATAGGGCACCTCCCTGGGGGACCCCGCAGAGGACTCGGAGAATCAAGGAACAATTGCTTCATCGACTCAGTGATATTTTCTTTTAGATTCGGTATTGCCATCATATTGGGTTTTGCCGGCTACGCATTCCTGGTCTCAGTGTTGGATGTCCATTGCCTGTCTTTATGGTCTTGTCTTATCTGTGTCATGTGTCTTTGCTTTTACTGTTTGTGTACCTTTCATTATGGGACAGAGCACTTCAATGCCTCTGTCCCTGACCCTTGATCACTGAACCAAAGTCCGCTTAAGGGCTCAGAATCTTTCTTTTTTTAGTAAAACGCTGGACCTGGCAGACTCTCTGTGCCTCAGAATGGCCCATCTTTGGAGTCGTATGGCCCCAAGAAAGATCTTTCTACTTCCCACTAATTTAAAAAGTCAGAGATATTGTCTTTCAGCCAGGGCCACATAGCCATCCTGATCAACAGCCATATATCTTAACTTTGCAGGACCTCTGCAAATCTCCTCCCCCATGGGTGAAGCCTTTCCTTGCCCATGCCTCTGCTCATACTCCTTCCCACATGATCTCTCAAACCCTCACCTCTTCCTCCTCCTCCACCCTCTGTTTTCCCTGAGTCACAAAATTTGACTCTACTGGACTCTTCCTCCTCTCCTTATCCCCTGCCCTCGTCCCCTAACACACAACACACTCTAAGTGATTCCCCTGCTGCTGACTAAGCCTCTCTACCATTGGAGGAAGCTAAGCTGGTAATAGGATCTGATAATGGACCGATGTTCATGGCCCAGGTAAGTCAGGGGTTAGCCAGGAACCTGGGGATTAATTGGAAGTTATATTGTGCTTATAGACCCCAGAATTCAGGACAAATAGAAAGAATGAATAGAACCATTGAAGAGACCTTAACGAAATTAAGCTTAGAGACCAGCATAAAAGATTGGACTGTGCTCCTGACTTATGCAATGTTTCATGCAAGAAAAAATCCTTCTGTTTCTTTGAGTAACCTTACCCCCTGAGAAATTCTCTATGGTGGCCCTCGTCCAGTAAGGGTCCTAAGCCCAACTGTAAGACCTAAGGATCGTTTCCACACCCTCTTGCTTGACAGACTTAAAGCTCTTGAAAGAACTCAGTGATACCTGTGAAAATAGCTGCCCACTGCGTAACAAACTGTGTACCAGGGGATTCCACATCCATATCAAATAAGAGACTTCATGTATGTAAGATGACATCAGGTGTCATCCCTGGAACCCAGCTGGAAAGGACCATACCAGGTGCTACTTATAACACCTACAGTGGTAAAGGTATACAGAATCACTTCTTGGATCCATGCCTCTCATCTCAAGCCTGCTCCTTGTCCAGAATCTTTCTGGAAACTGGAAAAGACTGGTAACAGTTTCAAATTGTGTATTCGCCATGTGGATAAGGTTATATACTCTCCCCTTGGCCACAAGTAGTCCTAACCCTCATCAGCCTTTTAAGCAGTGATGGCTGATCACAAATCCTACTGGAAAAGTGTATAATCTATCTCACATACAGCCCCCTTAGGGACCTGGTGGCCATCTCTCCACCCAGACATTTGTCAGGTGGCCATAGGTTTTTTCTATTGGGATATCCCTGATGAAGAAAATCCCACTAAAATACCATTAAATCCCTTCCGTACCATAGATAATGGAAACAAACATTATGAATGTAGGGACACGCGAGCCAGATGCAGGTTGGCTAGCCTAGATTACTATGTTTGCCCGGGAAACTATCAAAGCCACAAACAGTAACGGCTGTGTGGGGGAAAAGCCGACTTCTTCTGTATGTCATGGAGATGTATGTCATACAGAGGCTGCCTGATGGAACCCCAATACTTCATCAAATTCAGTACACAGCATTGGCCATATTACCAGGTAGACAACAGAAAAAGGATGGCCCCCAGAGGGGTCTCTAGATCCTCAAATTTTGCGTGACCTTTTTAACTTCTGCAAGTGCTCAAAAGGGTGAAAGGAGATTCCCCTATGTGGAAGCCCTTTCCCTCCTTCACTCACATCCTGAACTATGCTTCTCCAATAGATTTTTATCCTCAGCCTTCTGCTCCAGACTCTCTGCTGTCACTCCCACCTCAGCAACGTGATTTCTCCCCTCCTATTACTAGATCAGAATCCCAAACCTCCACCAGTTCTCAGACAATTGCCCGCTTGTGAGGTAGCAGGTACTGAGGTACCCCTCCACCCACTCACTCCTCTCTCTTCCTGTCAGTGCCCACACCGGGTCCCACCAGGTCCTCTTTCCAGCTAACCCAAAGCTCAAACGAGCTGAGGAGAGCTCTCAGACCCTTATCCAAGATGTAATATAAATGGCCATTAAAGTTGCTTTGTCATCACTGAAAACAGGTTACTAAAATTTAAAGTCCCTCACAGGATTTTGGGATACTCACTCCCGTTTTCTGCTCTGCTCTACCTGTTCTACTGCTCAAGTTTTTTGCTAGGAAATTCCCAAACACCTTTCCAATTATTCTTTTACATCTCTCTTTTTCCTCATTCTCAGATCCTCAGAGCTTCTCTCAGCCCCACCTTCCCCGTATTCCCCCTCTGTACCAGGCCCACAGAAAAGTCTTAAATGTCCTTCTCCAGAAGTCTTCACCATGGCTGACTTTAGAACTTTCAGCATAGAGTTTCTATAAAGAGTTCAATGTAGATAAACTTTCTCTTTTTGTATTGCCCTGTTATACTTGGCCACTGGCTAAAAAACTCAGTACTTCTAAGCTAGACAACCCCTAACTAGTTTTTCACAAAATATGTGAACAAGTCCTCTGGCCTTCAGCTGGGGCTTCACAGAAATGGCCACATTTCTAAGATAAAGAAATTACCAACTGGGCTCCGTTGTAACAGCTGGCAGGGGGAAAATAAGAAAGGGAATAAAAAGCTCTCCTCCTCCCAGGTGTCCTTGAAAATTTAACTTGCCCAGAACAGAGGAAAAATCAGAAACATATACTGCTTTTTTGAACTTCTGCAGACTGTAAACTTCTGAGCCCCATCCCTTATATGTTGGGTACACAATTCTGAAACTACCTAAACTTGAGTTTCAGGGGATTAATTGATTACAACAGAAGCAATGCCCTCTGAATCCAGTTGCAACAATATAGGACTGTTTCCCTGTCTTCAGTGCTATCTTAGGTGCCTTGCCTTGTCTGTCCCTACAACAGCATAATTCTATATACTTAAACATTGTTTATGTTTTCATGAAATGGTCAAAAGATGTGATTATTTTGAAATGTTGCAGTTGTTTCCCAGAAAGCTCTATCATGACGCAGGTTCGTTTGAAGATCAAATAGGGGGGGCATACAACCGGTTCCACTGGGAACTTGTATCCCTCACTTTAGCCATCCTATTAGGAATAGGAGTTGCTGCACGGGTGGGCACAGGAACCACTGCCATTGTCCATGGGACACAACAAATGACCCAATTAGAAGAAGCAATAGAGCAAAACTAAGATATTAGAAACCTCCATCAGAGCTTTGCATGAATCTTTAACCTCTCTCTCTGAAGTTGTATTAAAGAACAGTTGAGGGTTGGACTTCCTCTTCATTAGAGAAGGGGGCCTTTGTGCTGCATTGAGGGAAGAATGTTGTTTTTATGCTGACCATACTGGAGTTGTAATAAAATCTATGAGTAAATTTAAAAGACGCCTTGAAGAGCATCAACAAGAGAGAGAGGCCCAAAAAGGGTGGCTTGAGTCTTGGTTCACACACTCCTCCTGGTTAACTACGTTTTTATCAACCCTGGCCGGTCCAATAATAATCCTCATATTATTGCTAACTATAAAATCCTGTTTGCTCAACCATGTAATTTCTTTTCTCCAGGCTCAAATTGGACGAGTTAAACTTATGGTAATACCCCACTAGCAGACATAGAATGTGACACCCTCCAATGATCATTTTTATGATTAAAAGTAGCTAGAAGAAGAAGTGGGGAATTAAAGGTTAATAAAATAGGTACTTGTCACTTCTTGTTTTTCTGTATGCTTAACAAAACACTATTGAAATCTTGAGAAATGCTTGCAAATCTTGTTCCCAGAATGTTCTGTCCCCAACTGCCCAACTGCAGAATGTACTCCCTCACCCAGTTGAATGCAAACCACCCACTCACCCTGACCCATCAATAAAATTCCCTCCCTGCCCTCTCCAGGGAAAGTATATAAGCTCTATTTAAGCTATTCTCAGGGCTATCTGCTCTATTAAAGTGATCTCTGAGCCCCAGCATGTTGGACACCCAAAAAACCCTTTGATGTTGCAAGAGATAGTCTGTTGGTGGTCTCCTCCTCTGAAGCTCGCCCCACATTTACTTGGATGATTGAATGTAGAAGAGAACATTCAGTCAAAAACGATAGTCTGTAGCATTAGGAAGATAGTCAGTACTTTTATGAAGAAGGGTGAGTATAGGAATTGGAAAAAAATTTCTTTAGCAATAGGGTTTCGATTAGAGAGTGAATGTAAATGTCAGCACAGGTGAAGAGTCAGTCACAATGATGAACTGGGGAAAATATGTAGGAAAGCAGATATCAATAGAGACATTACAAAATCAGGCAAAGTATAAAGTGAGTGATAGGATTAGATATTTTGAACAGGGTTGAGTTTAAATATATAACCTTAGGAAGAAACAAATATGTAGTCACAATTAGGATTGACATTTGAGAGCATTAGGCAAATTTCAGGTGGATGAATATTTCTCAGAATAATCTTGTGAATAGTTGATTATAAATCCACATAATAAACATGAATGAATTTAGGGAGTGTATATAAGACACATATATTTCATATTTTGAACAATCTGGAGAGTATATATATATATATATATATATATATATATATATATATATATATATATATATACAAAACACACACACAGACAAAAAAGTAGCAATATATATGTCAATCAAAATTCATTATAAAATATATATCATCCACAGATCTAAAAATATTAATTTTACTGAACATGGATTTATGTATAATGCTGTTCAACTAGCAAGCTCAACCATAGGTTGAATATCCAATTCCAACAAGTTTAGTAGGAGTGATCTCTTCTAACAATTTGTATCTGCCAAGTCAGCCACCTCACAAGAATGTACGTGTGGTACCAGGGAGGAATCTAAATGTGCATATAAGAATACAGAGAAAGGGAGACAGGAATTCACATATTTGTTAACCTTAAAAATACATGGACAACTATTTCAACAATAAATTGACTAGATTCATTACTCCAACTCTGTATCATGCAAAAGAAAAGTACAACAATACACCAGGCCTACTCTGAACTGCTTGTATTTCGATTCTGTTTGGGTTATTTTTCTCCATCATATTAGAATTAGTAGTCAGAGTCTGGTCGGGTATGGGTTAGAGTCAGGGATTCAGTATTTTGAATGGAAAATAGAAAACTGAATCCAATGTTTATGCAAATATATGCTACAGAAAATTCTTCCCACTCTCCTCCAGAACAATGCCTTGACATTACCTTCGCCCCAAGTAAGACACAATTAGAAGAGAAGAGTTAGAAAATCTGTGAATACCTATCAGGAATGGAAAATGCTCCAGATTTCACATCTTTGGAGGCGGTAGAGGAGTTTCCAAAAGTAAGGGTCAGGGTAAACACTCCACAAATATGGAGCTCTGCTGGCCTAAAGACTTTTTGAGAATCTGCCTTTAAGGTTGGGCACTTAAAATATATGTTGTTTTCAGGAGCTTTAGCTTTATTTGTAGTGAGACAATCAAAGCTCGATCTGCATCTATGTGACCTGGAGGACATGGTTATTTATTTTTCAATAAAAATGAGGCAGCAGTGCTGAATTCTCTCTTTGTAGGTAAACTGTGGCCACTGAGGGCTAAGTGTCTCCCCGTGTGGACTGTGAAACAACTTGGTCATCCTCCAATTATCGTGGTGTTTCTTGCTGCTGCACTGGGAGTTTGGTATTTGCTTCATTAAATACAACGAGTTTAAATGGGAAACAGTGCTGAAGGGAGTTCTGTCAGCTGTGGTGTGCAGGGTCTCCAGGAGAATGCACCAACCAGGGTTCTATCCCACGTAGCTTGCCCCCTTGACAATAGCAACATGATTCTGAACATTGCCCTAAAACCTCTCCATATAAAAATATGCCTTTACGTATATGGGTCTGATGGCTGCACCATGTCAGTCTCAAGCCATTTGGAAGCCAACGGAAGATCCACATGGCCCCACCACAGATGTTTTATCACTCACTTGCGTAACACTTCTCTAGGCCCACTACTCACTAGGCTTCTACTTACCAGCATCTCTGTTCTACACCATTTTCCTGAAACCCAGTCAATCAAGGCCCTGTCTGGTATATTCATGATCATCAACAGGACATCAAAGGTCCTCCAGTGACATCTGGTCATGGGAATTTTAAAAATTTCATGGTAATTATCTAGCAATTTTTCACGGATGAAGTTGGAGGCACTGTGGTTTGCAATTCATTCAGGAACCATTAAAGGGTTAGGAAGCTAATTTCAGGGAAAGCTCTGGAGCACTCTCACAGGCAAGGCTACCCAAAGAGTGGCCAAAAAGTCACATGAAGCGAGGCCAATTGAGGTCTATAAAGCGAGGTCCATGTGTGTTTTGAATCTCAATAATGCATGCCAAGTCTTTCAGAATAAAATCATGTAATATCCTGGCTGAGATTCCCAGTGTTCTGTGGAAAGCCAACCTGTGCCTAGATCTCAGGTTCCAATGGCAATTTCATGCCTGGCCTCCTAAAATCCCAACACAATTCATGGCAATACTTCTCTCAGGTCAGTTCCAGAACTCAGTCTATAAGGAGAATCACACCAGAGTTCAAGTCCAGGTGGACCCAGACAACTCTTCCAACCGCGACTCAAATGAAAACAATTACAACCAAAATACTCCCTCATGGCCCTATTCTTCTTCCATATAGACACTAATCATAACCTCTTCCTGGAGTTTTCCATGAGTTGTGCAGCCCAAGAGAATGTCCAAAATAAGCTTCTTGCACCTCTTTTGCCTAACTTCAGGGTGGCCTGGGCACCCTTCCTGTGAATCAGGAGTGATCAAATAGGCCTGCCCTTAATACTGCTCCGCTTATCCAATTTGAGGCTCTCTGACTGTGGGGTCTAGATTCTTTATGTGAATTGGAGTCATGAGAAAAGCCAAGACAGTGTCCAAAATCATCTCGCTTGCCCCTCATTTGCCTAAAGTCAGGGTGGCCTGGACACCGTTTCTGTGAACGAGGAGTGATCAAATAAGCCTGCCGTTAATACTTCTTTGTTTCTCCAATTTGACGCCTACTGATTTCAGGTATCAATTCTTTATGTGATTTGGAGTTATGCGAAAACCCAAGCACCTCTGCAGGGAATTGAAGAACTCATTTGACCCAAAGAATCCCTATTCTCACTTGATGGAGTTCAGGAACTTAACAGAGGAAGGCAAGAGACTTCATCCATAATGAATGATTTTTTTTTTTGCCATTATGGTTTTGGACGCACACATGGGATCATTCTTTAGATCCATCAGGTGCTGAGAATCTAAGTCACAGACACAAACATGGCCAAGAGACTAATTCAGACACATCCCTTCCCAAAGCAATTAAGCAAAGAGCCACAGGTGATGATATTCATTTCCATTTGAAAACTGTTTACTTCAGGCTTCACAAAGTGGTGGATTGAGGCAAAGAACTTCCTGACATTCAGTGCAAAACAACAATAAGTAAGCAAAAGGCCCAAAGCAGGGTTTCTCCACTGAGACTTTCCTGGTCACACTGATATCTGCGTTTTCTGAGATGCTCGCCATTCTCTTCAGCTATCCAGTACATGGCCATGTCACAGAGTTTGGAGGTGGTACATATTTTGGACACAAATCCATGAGCCTATTCTGGATAGTGGCCAGAATTCAGGAAGAAAACAGCAACTTAGAAAGATAGCAGGTGTTGCACATCAACAAGACAAGCTGCACTCCATTCATATATTGGGCAGGTTGAATTATGGGAAGATTTACACTAGACAGTACACATCCATTAATGCATTCTCTTTTCCAATATCTACAACAACGGACACAGTGGGATACACAGACATAGAAACACTTGCCTTGTCAAATGACTTACTAGAAACTGTCCACTCCAAACCAAACTAACCGCCTTTCCCATCAATTCTCAGAACATGAGACAAAACAATAAACCCATACCCACTCCCACAAAGGCACCTCCTTCCCCCAATTAGGTCTGTGACTATCCAGATTGTCCTCTGACAGGTGGGCCATACTATGTTCCCCTGAAATGGTCCGTCTTCTCTAAGATCTGGTGAAATATAAGTATGAAAACAGAAATCTATGTATGATTTGAAGCCCAGAAGGGTTTTTCCCTTGATTGGGATACTTAGCTTTGAATTATGCTCTGCAAAGTTGTCTCAGATAATTCGATATACAATGGCATAGGACCTTTTACCTTGGATGATTGAATGTAGAAGAGAACATCCAATCAAAAAGGGATAGTCGGTAGGATTAGGAAGATAGTCGGTAGGTTTAGAAAGAAGAGTGAGTATAGGATTTGGACCAAAAGTTCTTTAGCAATAGGGTTTCGATTATAGAGTGAATGTAAATGTCAGCACATATGAAGTGTCAGTCACTAGGATCAACTTGGGAAAATATGTAAAAAAGCAGATATCAATAGAAACATTACGAAATCAGGCAAAGTATAAAGTGAGTGATAGGATTAGACATTTTCAACAGGGTTGAGTTTGAAAATATAAATTAAGAAGAAACAAATATGTAGTCACCAATAGGATTGACAATTGACAGCATTAGGCAACCTGGACATGGATGTTTTTAGTAATCCATGTACACTTTACATTTAGGCTTTGGTACAATCATAAATGTGACCTTTACATTTTTTTGTCCAGAATATTACTTTGATTAAATGTATATGTACATCAGGTGACATGAGTATGTCTTCCACCATTTCTGCGAGCAATATATTGAAGATGTAAAATTAGAATCGGGGGTACAAAGAGGTGTACCCTGTGTCTATGAATATAGAGATAAAGCATGAATAGACCCTAATGTGAATAAATAATATAACTTTTTTCAACTTTAAAAAATGAATTGATCTAATATCTGAAAAATTACAGGAAATTGTATATTGATATACAATCATTCATTCCAAGCAGTTATACATCTAATGGTAATATTCGTGTTTTGGTTTATCATGAAGAGTGTGTGAGTTTTGCTTCAAAAGTGACTTTGGAAATCGAAAATAATGTGTTTGGAAAGAAGACTCATGAAAATACCAGTAAAGAAACCCTGACAATACATGTGTTCTGAAGCAAAAAGTGATTAAATTTGAAACAAATGCCTATAAATTTGTGAACTTGTGGATGAAATGTATATCCTATGATGTGCAAAAACTGAAGAAATAATAATGTACCAGTGTCGAATACAAATGAATAAAGAATTACATATCATGTCCCATAGGAATCTACTTGCATTGATGTTAGACTGGGTCAGTTACTGTAGAATAATTAGGATTTGTATGCATCATTCCCTGAAGTTAGTTTTCAGTACAAGGAAACAAATATGTATTTCAGGTGGATGAATATTTCTGAGAATAATCTTGTGAAATGTTGATTAAAAATCTACATACATGAACATGAATGAATTTAGAGAGTGTATATTAGACACATATATTTCATATTTTGAAAAATCTGGAGAGTGTATACACACACACACACACACAAATAAAAAACACTCACAGACATTAAAAAGTAGCAATATAAATGCCAATCGAAATTCATCAGTAAATATATATCATCCACAGATGCAAAAATGTTTATTTTACTGAACATGAGTTTATGTATAATGTTGTTCTACTAGGACGCTCCCTATAGGTTGAATTTTCAGTTCCAACAGAGTTTAGGAGGAGTGATCTCTTCTCACAATTTGTATCTGCCAAGTCAGCCACCTCACAAAGATGTACGTGTGATACCTGGTAGGATTCTATATATGCATATAAATATACAAGTGTGAATAGGCTAAAGAGAAAGGGAAACATGAATTCTCATATTTGTTAACTTTAAAAACACATGGAGATCTTTTTCTATTAAACATTGACCAGATTTATAACTCCTACCTTGTATAATGCAAAATGCAAGTCCAACTATACAACATGCCTCCAATGAACTTCTTGTATTTCTATAGGTTTGTGTTATTTTTCTCTATCATATTAGGATGAGTTGTCTGAGTCTAGTAGGTATGGGTTAATGTCAGGGATTCAGTATTTCAAAAGGAAAATTGGAAATTGAATCCAATTTGTATGCAAATATATGCTGCACAAATATCCTCCCACTCTCATCCAGAACAATGCCTTGAAATTACCTTCACCCCAAGTAAGACACAGTTAGAGGAGAATAGATAGAAAATCAGTGAATACATATCTGGAATGGAAAATGCTCAGGAGTTCACAACCTTGGAGGTTGTAGAGGAGTTTCCAAAAGTAAGGGACAGGGTAAACACTCCACAAACATGGAGCTCTGCTGGCCTAAAAACTTTTAGAGCAACTGCCTCTGAGTTTGGGAACGTGAAAATTATGTTGTTGTCAGGAGAATTGGCTTCATTTGTAGTCAGACCATCAAAGCTGGGTCTGCCTCTATGTGACATGGAGGACATGGTATCTTATTTTTCAATGAACATGAGGTAGCAGTGTTGATTTTCTTCTTTTTAGGTAAACTGTGGCCTCTGTGGGCTAAGTGTCTCCCCGTTGGACTGTGAAGCCATTTGGTCCTCCTCCACTTTTTGTGGGGTTTTTGCTGCTGAACTGGGAGTTTGGTATTTGCTTCATGAAATTCAAGGAGTTCAACAGAGACACAGTGCTGGAGGGAGTTCTGCCATGTGCGGTGGTTCAGAGTCTGCAGAAGAACGCACCAACCACGCTTCTATCCCTCAAAGCTTGCCACATTGCATCCTTGTCCATAGCAACCTGATTCTGAACATTGCCCTGAATCCTCTTCATATAACAAGATGCCTTTAATTACAAGGGTCTGCTGGCTGCTTCATGTAATCCACAAGCCATTTGGAAGCCAATGGAAGATCCACATTGCTCCAACAGAGATGTTTTATCACACTCCTGCCCACCAAAGCTCTAGGCCCACTTCTCAGCAGGCTGCAACTTTCTGGCACCTCTGTTCTACACCATTTTCATGAAACCCAGTCAAGCAAGCCATTGTCTGGTACATCCATGATCAGCAACAGGACATCCAAAGGTTCTCCAGTGCCACCCGGTCATGGGAATTTCAAAAATTTCATGATATTTATTTAGACATTTTTCAAGGATGAAGTTGGAGGCACTGTGGGTTTCAATTCATTCAGGAACCAGTAAATGGTGAGCAAGATTATTTCAATGAAAGCTCTGGAGAACCCTCACAGGCAAGGCTTCCCAAAGAATGGCCAAAAGGTCACATTAAGTCAGGCCCATTGATGTCTACAATATGAGGTCCATGTGTGTTTTCACTCTCAACTATGGCTGCCAAGTCTTTCGAATGAAATCATGTGATATCTTGGCTGAAATTCCCAGAGCTCTGTGGAAAGCCACTCTGGGGCTAGATCTCAGTTTCCAAGGGTGACTCTCATACATGGCCTCTTAAATCACAACACAATACATGGCAATACTTCTCTGAGATAAGTTCCTGAACTCAGTCTATAAGGGGAATCACACCAGAGTTCAAGCCCAGGTAGACCTTGTTATGTCTTCCAACTGTCACACAAATATCCACAATTAAATCCAAAACACTTCCACATGGCACTCATCTTCTTCCATTTACACAATCATCATAACCTCTGGCTGGAGGTTTCCATGAGGGGTGCAGCCCAAGACAGTGTCCAATATAACCTCCCTTGCCCATATTTTGCCTAAAATCAGGGTGGCCAGTACATCCTTCCAGTGAACCAAGAGTGATCAAATAGGCCTGCCATTAATATGGCACTGCTTCTCCAATTTGAGGCCTACTGACTGTGTGTTTTAGATTCTTTATGTGAATTGGAGTCTTGAGAAAAACCAAGCACTTATGGGCTAGCCTCTGCAGGGTTTTGAGGAACACATTTGAACCAAATGATCACTGTTCTCACATGATGGAGAACAGGACACTTACAGAGGAATGCGAGAGACTTCATCCACACTGACTGCTCTTTTGTCCATTTTGGTTTTGGATGCACACATGGGATCCTTCTTTAGATCCATCAGGTGCTGAGAATCTAAGCCACAGTCTCACACAGGGCCAAAAGACTGATTCAGACACATCCCTTTCCAAAGCAATTAAGCAAAGAGCCACAGGTGATGCCCTTTCATTTCCATTTGAAAACTGTTTCTTTAGGCTCTACAATGGTGTTGCCTGAGGCAAAGGCCTTCCTGACATTCAGGGCAACAGAACAATTGATAAGCAAAAGGCCCAAAGCAGGGTTTCTTCACTTAGAATTTCCTGGTCAAACTGATATCTGAGTTTTCTGAGATGCTCCCATTTCTTTCAGCTATCCAGTACATGGCCATGTCACAGAGCTTGGAGGTGGTACATATTTTGGACACAAAACCATGAGCCTATTCTGGAGAGAGGCCAGAATTCAGGAAGAAAACCGGAACTTAGGAAGATTGTTGGAGTTGTCCACCCATAAGTCAAGCCGCAGTCCATTCATAAATTGGGCAGAATTCAGGAAGAAAACAGGAACTTAGGAAGATTGTTGGAGTTGTCCACCCATAAGTCAAGCCGCAGTCCATTCATAAATTGGGCAAGTTGAGTCTAGACAGGACACATCCAATGATTCATTCTCTTTTCTAATATCTAAAACCACGGACACAGTGGGATACACAGACAAAGAAACACTGGCCTTGTCAAACGACTTACCAGAAACAGTTCACTCCAAACCAAACAAACCGCCTTTCCTACCTATTCTCAGAACATGAGACAAAATCTCAAACCCACACCCACACACACAAAGGAAGCTCCTTCCCCCAAGTAGGTCTGTGACTATTGGGAGTGTCCTCTGACTGGTGGGCCAAACTATGTTCTGATGAAATCGCCTGTCCTGTGTCACATATGGTCTCCTTGGCCAAATCTGTGAAGTTGTCACTAGCCAGCGGTGAGCCACTACCTGCTTTCTCAGGAAAGGCCCCTCTTTAGAGCTTTCCTGACATTTGTTCATCCTCACCTCAGTAGGTACCAAGAAAGACTGACTCTGTCCTTGGTAAATCCAAAAAATAAGACCACTGGGACTGGGACTGAGACTGGCTCTGGGTGCCTGGCTTCCCGGATTCCAAGTTCAGAGAGTTCCATCACCAAGGAAGTGAGGTGAGATTACTTCCTTCAGGAATTCTTTGAGGTCATTGCCTTGGCAACCACTTTGTCCTAACTGTTGCTTACAATACTCCTATGAGATGGAGGCTGCCCTTTCTTCCTGTGACACTTTTACAAGTTAGAATGGTATATCAACCATAGGGACCCCGGAACAGCTCTCCACACATGCCTGGTTTGGTCTATCTTCTCTACATTAACAAGAGAGAGGCTTATTCAGACACAACCCTTCATCCTGGGAAGGTTGTTTGCGATGGAAGATGACATTTGCTCTCTCAGGTCCTTCATAGCTGCCTACATCTTCTCCAGGGATCAAATCTGCATGGACATTTGAGGTTCTCAGCAGGAGGAAGATACCCTACATTCCTGTATTGTAAGACGAACTCTGTCCCTGCTCTTCTGCAAAGTTAGATTAAGGTAAGAGTGTATGGTTAGGGTTAATAACATGTTCGATTTGGGTTACGAATCATTGCGAAGGATGATTAATAGTATTGGGAACCTGCAATATTTATAAGATTATAGAGGTGAAATATAAGTATGGAAACAGAAATCTAAGTAAGATTTGAAGCCCAGAAGGGCATTAGGCCCTTGACTGGGATACTTAGCTTATAATTACGTTCTGCACAGATGTCTCAGATAAATCGATAATCAATGGCATAGGACCTTACACCTTGGATGATTGATTTTAGAAGAGAACATCCACTCAAATTGAGATAGTCGGTGGGATTAGGAAGGTAGTCAGTAGGTTTAGGAAATAGAGTGAGTATAGGATTTGGGGCAAAAGTTCTGTAGCAATAGGGTTTTTGTTATAGAGTGAATGTAAATTTCAGCACATGTGAAGAGTCAGTCACATGATGAACTGGGGAAAATATGTAAAAAGGAAAATATCAATACAGACATTATGAAATGAGGCAATTATACAGTGAGTGATAGGATTAGACATTTTCAATAGGGTTGAGATTGAATACATAATCTTAGGAATAAACAAATATGTCGTCACCAATAGGAATGACATTTGAAAGCATTAGGCAACCTGGACATTTATCGTTTTAGTAATCCATGTTCACTTTCCATTTAGGATTTGGTACAATCATAAGTGTGATCTTTGCATTTTGTGCCCAGAAAAATATTGTGAACAAATGTGTATGTAGATCATATGACATGAGTATTTCTTCCACCATTACTGGGAGCAATATTTGAAGACATATAAATTAGTATTGGGGGTACAAAGTGGTGTACCCTGTGTCTTTGAATATAGAGATAATGCATGAATAGACCATACTGTGAATAAATATTATAACTGGTTCCACTTTAAATAATGGATTGAATTGATATCTGAAAATATATAGGAAATCATATATTGACATACAATCATTCACTCCAACCAGTTATATATCTAATGGTAATCTTAGGGTTATTGTTTATCATGAAGTGTGTGTGAGTTTTGTTTCAAAAGTGATTATGGAAATCGAAAATAATATGTTTGGAAAAAAGTCTCATAAAAAGACCAATCAAGAAATATGGAGGAATTCATGTGTTCTAAAGCAGGAAGTGATTGAAAGTGAAACAAGTGCCTATAAATTTTCTAAATTGTGAATGAAATATATATCCTGTTATGTGCATAAACTGATGAAATAGTAATGTACCGGTGTTGAATAAAAGTGAACGTCAAAATACACATCATGTCCAATAGGAATCTACTTGCATTGATGTTAAACTGTGTCAGTTACTGTAGAAATATTAGAATTGCATGCATTATTCACCAAAGAGAGTTTTTTTTTATTTTTATTTATGGTTGTTCAAAACATTACATAGTTCTTGATATATCATATTTTACACTTTGATTCAAGTGGGTTATGAACTCCCATTTTTACCCTGTATACAGATTGCAGAATCACATCAGTTACACATCCATTGATTCACATATTGCCATACTAGTGTCTGTTGTATTCTGCTGCCTTTCGTATCCTCTACTATTCCCCCTGGCCTCCCCGCCCCTCCCCACTTCTCTCTCTACTCCCTCTACTGTAATAAATTTCTCCCCCTTGTATTATTTTTCCCTTTCCCCTCAATTCCTCTTGTATGTAATTTTGTATAACCCAGAGGGTCTCCTTCCAATTCCATGCAATTTCCCTTCTCCCTCCCTTCCTCCTCTCATGCCTGTTTAATGTTAATCATCTTGTCATGCTCTTCATCCCTATCTGTTCTTAGTTACTCTCCTTATATCAAAGATGACATTTGGCATTTGTTTTATAGGAATTGTGTAGCTTCACTTAGCATAATCTAGTCTAATGCAATCCATTTCCCTGCAAATTCTATGATCTTTTATTTTTCAATGCAAAGTAATAATCCATTGTGTATAAATGAGACATTTTTTTTATCCATTCTTCTATTGAAGGGCATCTAAGTTGGTTCCACAGTCTTGCTGTTGTGAATTGTGCTGCTATGAACATCGATGTAGCAGTGTCCCTGTAGCATGCTCTTTTTAGGTCTTTAGTGAATAGACCAAGAAGGGCAATAGCTGGGTCAAATGGTGGTTCCATTCCCAGCTTTCCAAGAAATCTCCATACTGCTTTCCAAATTGGCTGCACCAATTTGCAGTCCCACCAGCAATGTACAAGTGTACCTCTTTTCCCACATCCTTGCCAGCACTTCTTGTTGTTTGACTTCATAATGGCTGCTAATCTTACTGGAGTGAGATGGTATCTTAGGGTGGTTTTGATTTGCATTTCTCTGACTGCTGGACATGGTGACCATTTTTTCATGTACTTGTTGATTGATTGTATGTCCTCATCTGAGAAGTGTCTGTTGAGGTCCTTGGCCCATTTGTTGATTGGGTTATTTGTTATCTTATTGTCTAATTTTTTGAGTTCTTTGTATACTCTGGATATTAGGGCTCTATCTGAAGTGTGAGTAGTAAAGATTTCTTTCCAGTATGTAGGCTCCCTATTTACCTCTTATTGTTTCTTTTGCTGAGAAAAAACTTTTTTAGTTGAGTAAGTCCCATTTGTTGATTCTAGTTATTAACTCTTGTACTATAGGTGTCCTATTGAGGAATTTGGAGCCCAACCCCACAGTATGTACATCGTAACCAAATTTTTCTTCTATCAGACAGTGTGTCTCTGATTTGATATCAAGGTCCTTGATTCATTTTGAGTTAACTTTTGTGCATGGTGAGAAAAAGGGATTCAGTTTCATTTTGTTATATATGGATTTTCAGTTTTCCCAACACCATTTGTTGAAGATGCTATCCTTCCTCCATTGCATGCTTTTAGCTCCTTTATCAAATATAAGATAGTTGTAGTTTTGTTGATTGGTTTCTGTGTCCTCTATTCTGTACCATTCGTCCACCTGCCTGTTTTGGTACCAGTACCATGCTATTTTTGTTACTATTGCTCTGTAGTATAGTTTGAAGTCTGGTATCGCTATACCGCCTGATTCACACTTCCTGCTTAGCATTGTTTTGCAATTCTGGGTCTTTTATTTTTTCATATGAATTTCATGATTGCTTTCTCTATTTCTACAAGAAATGCCTTTGGCATTGGATTAAACCTATAGAGAACTTTTGGTAATATCGCCATTTTGATGATGTTAGTTCTGCCTATCCATGAACAGGGTATATTTTTACATCTTCTAAGATCTTCTATTTCTCTCTTTAGGGTTCTGTAGTTTTCATTGTATAAGACTTTCACCTCTTTTGTTAGGTTGATTCCCATTTTTTTTTTTTAGGATATTGTGAATGGAGTGGTTGTCCTCATTTCCATTTCAGAGGATTTGTCACTGATATACAGGAATGCCTTTGATTTATGCGTGTTGATTTTATATCCTGCCACTTTGCTGAATTCATTTATTAGCTCTATTAGTTTCTTTGTAGAACCTTTTGGGTCTGCTAGGTATAGAATCATGTCATCTGCAATAGTGATAATCTAAGTTATTCTTTTCCTATTTATATGCCTTTAATTTCTTTCATCTGTCTAATTGCTCTGGCCAGTCTTTTGATAACTATATTGAACAAAAGTGGTGAGAGCAGGCATCCCTGTCTTGTTCCAGATTTTAGAGGGAATGTCTTCAATTTTTCTCCATTCAGAATGATGCTAGCCTGCGGTTTAGCATAGATTGCTTTTACAATATTGAGGAATGTTCCTGTTATTCCTAGTTTTTCTAGAGTTTTGAACATAAAGGGATGCTGTACTTTGTCGAATGCTTTTTCTGCATCTATCTAGATGATAATATGGTTTTTATTTTAAGTCTATTGATGTGGTGAATAACATTTATTGATTTTTGTATATTGAACCCTCCTTGCATCCCAGGGATGAATCCTACTTGATCATGGTGCACATTTTTTTGATATGTTTTTGTATCTGATTTGCCAGAATTTAATTTAAGATTTTTGCATTTAGGTTCATTAGAGATATCGGTCTTTAGTCTTCTTTCTTTGAAGTGTCTATCTGGTGTAGGAATCAGGGTGATATTGGCCTCGTAGAATGAATTTGGAAGATCTCCCTCTTTTTCAATTTTCTGAAATAGCTTTAAAAGTATTGGTATTAGTTCATATTTAAAGGTTTTGTAAAACTCTGCTGTATACTCATACGGTCCTGGGATTTTCTTAGTTGGTAATCTTTGGATGGTTTTTTTTTATTTCCTCAATTGATATTGGTATGTTTAGGTTGTCTATATCCTCCTAACTCACTCTGGTCAGATCATATGACTTAAGAAATTTTTTGATGCCTTCACTATCTTCTATTATTTTAGAGTATAAGGATTCAAAGTAATTTCTGATTATCTTCTGTATTTCTGAAATATCTGTTATGATATTGCCTTTTTCATCCCATATGATAGTAATTTGAGTTCTCTCTCCTCATCGTTAGCATGGCTAGGGGTCTGTCCATTTTATTTATTTTTTCCTCCAATTGGTGTGACGTGTCTACCACGCCCGTGGACCCCTGTGGTGTTCTGCCAATCAGTCGCAGGTCTGCCTACCTTGCAGGCGTGGGCGGTGGCACTGCTCTACTCCTACTCCAATTGGGGTGACGTGACTACCATGCCGGCGGGCCGCTGTGCCTGGTCCGCCGGTTGGTCGCAGGTCTGCCTACCTTGTGAGCACGGGCTACAGATCTGTTCTGCCCCTACTCCAAATATGGTAAAGTGTCTGCCGCGCCAGCCGGCAGCTGGGCCTCTTCTTCTGGTCAGGTGCAGGTCTGCTACCTTGCGGGTGCGGGTGGTGGCTCTGCTCTGCCCCTACTCCAATTGGTGTGTCGTGACTACCATGCCGGCAGGTTGCTGTGCCTCTTCTGGGCGTGGGCGAAGGCTCTGCTCTGCCCCTACTCCTATTGGGGTGATGTGACTACCATGCTGGTGACCCACTGGGATTTTACTAGGTGTGGGAGAAGGCTCTGCTCTGCAACTACTCCAATTGGGGTGACGTGGCTACCACACCTGCGGGTCGCTGGGCCTGTTCTGTGCACGGGCGGCGGCTCTGTTCTGCCTCTACTCCAATTGGGTTGACGTAACTACCATGCAGGTGTGTCACTGGGTCTGTTCCAGTTGCGGGCAGCTGCTCTGCTCTGCCCCTCTGGCTTGATGACAAAGTGAGAGAGACCCAGGTGTTTGTGACTCACTTTCTTCACCAGGAGACCAACTGTTTCTGTCACTGCTGGTATCAATGAAGTTATCTCCTCTGCTGCTTTCTGATGACATCAGAAATTTGCCATGTTGGTATCCCATGTGAAAGGCAGCATTTCGTTCCCTTTTCTGGGTGACCAAAGCAATGAGTGAGTCCTGACCGGCCCTCACAAGCCGTGTCTCAATCCTGTTTCCACTGCCTATGAAGGCTCGGTTGATATTTACCTCCACAGTATTCAGCAAGACCCGGACCAAGAAGCAGTTTCCGCGGGTTCTTTAGCCCTGGGCCAGATCAGTTCCGAGAGGTGGAATTCGGCCGCTCTGGGCTTTGTGTATGTTCTAATAGGAGCAGGCTCCAAGACGGAGTTTCTGCAGGTTCTTTAGCACTGAGCCTGAGTAATTTGTCTGCAACACAAAGGTGAATGGCATCCTGAAATTACCTGTTCTATAGCTGAATGAGCTTCGATCAGTCAAAAACAGGGATGGTGACATCAGCTCTCCAAGATAGTGGCCGCTGGCTTCCTCTGTGGTCTGACCGGTGTGGAGAACCGAATTGGACCGCATCCTTCCCCATCTCAAACAAAGAATTCAGCACTTAGCACAGTGATTGCATACCTGGCAGGAGCCCACAGAATCCACACCGCTGTATATTTGCATTGCTATCTCTTCATTTCCCAGTGCGCGCCGCAGACTCTAGCCACAGACCGATTTCCTGAATAAGCAGCATGACGCTCCGTGCGGACAAATCACTCGTGTTTGAGCTCGCGTAGCTGATCCTCGTGAGATGGAAATATGTCCACTAGGTTTTGGAGCACCCCAATTTTGCTGGAAATTTCTAACAAGATATATTTTAGCCATTATAACTCGTCATTCTCCCGCACAGTGACGCGGTACATGGGGGTGATGCACTCCCTTCACCACCATCATATGATCCCCCGAAGTTAGTTTTCAGTACTAAGAAACAAATATGTATTTCAGGTGGATGAATATTTCTGAGAATATTCTTGTGAAAACATGATTATAAATCCACATACATGAATATGAATGAATTTAGGGAGTGTATAATAAGAAAAATATACTTCATATTTTGAAAAATCTGGAGAGTGAATATATATATATATATATATATATATATATATATATATATACACTCACAGACATTAAAAAGTAGCATTATGTATGCCAATCGAAATTCACCATGAAATAATATATCATCAACAGATCCAAAAATATTCATTTTAATGAACATGGATTTATGTTGTTCAACTAAGAAGCTCACTCATATGTTGTATTTTCAGTTCCAACAGCGTTTAGTAGGAGTGATCTCTTCTCACAATTTGCATCTGCCAAGCCAGCCACCTCACAAAATGTACGAGTGATACCAGGTAGAATTCTAAATGTGCATATGAAAATACATGTGATGAATAGGCTACAGAGAAAGGGAGACAGTTATTCACATATTTGTTAACTTTTAAAACACATGGAGAACTATTTCAATTAAAATTCGCTAGATTTATAACACCTACCATTTATCATACGAAAGGCAAGTCCAACTATACACCATGCCTCCTGTGAACCTCTTGTATTTCTATTCTGTTTGGGTTATTTTTCTCCACCATATTAGGATTAGAAGTCAAAGTCTAGTAGGGTATGTGTTAGTGTCAGGGATTCAGTATTTTGAATGGAAAATTGGAAAATGTATCCAATGTGTATGCAAATATGTGCTACACAAAAAATTCCCACTCTCATTCAGCACAATGCCTTGACATTACCTTCGCCCCACATAAGACACAATTAGAGGAGAAGAGTTAGAAAATCTGTGAATACATATGTGGAATGAAAAATGCTCAGGAGTTCACAAATTTGCAGGTGGTAGAGGAGTTTCCAAAAGTAAGGGACAGGGTAAAAACTCCACAAACATGAAGTTCTGCCAGCCTAACATCTGGAGAAACTGCCTCTGAGGTTGGGCAATGAAATATATGCTGTTGTCAGGAGCATTAGCTTCATTTGTTGTGAGACCATCATAGCTGAGTCTTCATCTATGTGATCTGGATGACATGGATTCTTATTTTCCAATGAACATGAGGCAGCAGTGCTGAATTTTCTATTTGTAGGTAACCTGTGGCCACTGGGGTCTAAGTGTCTCCCCTTGTGGACTGTAATTCCATTTGGTCATCCTCCACTATTCGTGGTATTTCTTGCTGCTGCACTGGGAGATTGGTATTTGCTTCATGAAATACAAGGATTTCAAATGGGACACAGTGCTGAAGTAAGTTCTGTCAAGTGTGGTGGGTCAGGTTCTTCAGGAGAATGCACCAACCAGGCTTTTATCCCACATAGCTTGCCCCATTGACCATAGCAACCTGATTCTGAACATTGCCCTAAAACCTCTACATATAACAATATGCTTTTACATATAAGGGTCTACTGGCTGCAAAATGTCAGTCACAATCCATTTGGAAGCCAATGGCAGATCCACATGCCCCCACCACAGATGTTTTATTACACACCTGCCATCCACTACTCTAGTACAACTACTCAGCAGGATCCAACTTACTGGCATCTCTGTTAAACACCATTTTCATAAAACCCAGTCAATCAAGGAACTGTCTTGTATACTCATGATCAGCAACAGGACATTCAAATGTTCTCCAGAGCTACCCGGTCATGGGAATATCAAAAATTTCATGGTATTGATCTAGCCAATTTTCAAGGATGAAGTTGGAGGCACTGTGGATTTCAATTCACTCAGAAACCATTAAATGGTGAGGAAGCTCATTTCAATGAAAACTCTGGAGAATTCTTACAGGCAAGGCTTCCAAAAGTGCCCAAAAGTCAGATTAAGCCAGGCCCATTGAGGTCTACAATGTATGTTCCATGTGTGTTTTGACTCTCAAATATGGCTGCCAAGTCTTTAAGAATAATATCATGTGATATCCTGGCTGAGATTCCCTGTGCTCTGTGGAAAGTCACCTTGGGACTAGATGTCACTTTCCAAGGACAACTCTCATGCATGGCCATCTAAAATTCCAACACAATTCCTGGCAATAATTCTCTGAGATCAGTAAAAGAACTCAGTCTCTAAGGGGAATCACACCAGAGTGCAAGCCTAGGTGGACCCAGTGATCTCTTCCAACCGCCAGACATATGTCCACAATTAAAACCAAACACTCTCACATGGCCCTCATCTTCTTCCATATAGACACTCATCATATCCTCTGGCTGGAGGTTTCCATAAGGGACGCAGCCCACGACAGTGTCTAAAATAAGCTCCCTGCCCCTCATTTGCCTAAAGACAGGGTGGCCTGGACTCTCTTCCTGTGAACCAGGAGTGATCAAATAGGCCTGCCTTTAATATTGCTTGGCTTCTCCAACTTGAGGCCTTCTAGCTTTGGGGTTTAGATTCTTTAAGTGAATTGGAGTCATGAAAATCAAGCACCTATGGCCTAGCCTCTGCAGGGCTTTGAAGAACTCATTTGACCCAAAGGATCCCTTTTCTCACTTGATGAATATCAGGAACCAACCAGAGGAAGGCAAGAGAGTTCATCAACAATATCTGATCTTTTTGCCATTTTGGTTTTGGATGCACGCATGGGATCTATCTTTAGATCCATCAGGTGCTGAGAATCTAAGCCACAGCCTCACACAGGGCCAACAGGCTGTTTCAGACATATCCCAATCCTAAGCAATTAAGCAAAGAGCCACAGGTGATGCCCTTTCATTTCCATTTGAAAACTCTTTTCTTCAGGCTTCACAAAGTGGTGGCTTGAGGCAAAAAACTTCCTGACATTCAACAGAACAATAGGTAAGCAGAAGGACCAAAGCAGGTTTTCTCCACTGAGACTTTCCTGGTCAACAGATATCTGAGATTTCTGAGATGCTAGCCATTTCCTTCATCTTCCAGTACATAGCAATGTCACAGATCTTGGAGGCGGTACAAATCTTGGACACAGAACCATGATACTATTCTGGAGAGTCGCCAGAATTGAGAGAGAAAACAGGAAATTAGGAAGCTTGTAGGTGTTGCCCATCCATAAGGCAAGCCAGAGTCCACTCATGAATTGGGCAGAATGAATGCTGGGAAGCTTTCTACTAGACAGAACACATCCATTGATGCATTGTCTTTTCTAATGTCTACAACAATGGACTCAGTGGGATACACACACACATAGGAACACTCGCCTTGTCAAAGGACTTAATACAAATATTCCACTCCATACCAAACAAACCGCCTTTCCTACCTATCCTCAGAACATGAGACAAAACCACAAACTCACACCCACACCCACAAAGGCACCTCCTTCCCCCTAGTAGGTCTGTGACTCCCCGGAGTATCCTCTGACTGGTGAGCCATACTATCTTCCTCCAAAAAGACCTCTCCTGTCTCAGATCATGTCTGCTTGGCCAACTCTGTGAAGTTCTCAAGAGCCAGCGGTGAGGCACTACCTGCCTTCTCAGGAAAAGCCCCTCTTCAGAGGTTTCCTGGCATTTGGCCTTCCTCACATCTGTAGGTACCAAGAAAGACTGACTCTGTCCTTGGTAAATCCAAACATGTCAGACCACTGGGACTAGGACAGAGACTGTCTCTGGGTGCCTGGCTTCCTGGATTTCAAGTTCAGAGAGTTCCATCACCAAGGAAGTGAGGTGAGATCACTTCCTTCAGGATCTGAATTATGTCACTGCCTTGGCAACCACTTTGTCCTAACAGTTGCTTCCAAAATACTATGAGGTGGAGGCTGCCCTGATTTTCATGGGACACTTTCTCTAGTTAGAATGTTATATCAACCGTAAGCACCCGGGAACAGCTTCCACACAGGACTGGTTTGGTCCATGTTCTATACATTAAGAAGAGAGAGATTGATTCAGACACAACCCTTCATCCTGACCAGGATGATTGCCATGGAAGATGACTTTTGCTTTCTGAGGTAATTCATAGCTGCCTTCATCTTCACCAGGGATCACTTCTGCATGAACATTTGAGTTTCTCAGCAGGTGAACATCCCCTAGATTCCTGTAGTTTAATACACACACTGTTCCTGCTCTCCTGCAAAGTTAGTGTATGGTTAGGGTTAATAATATGTTCGATTTGGGTTAGGAATCATTCTGCAGGATGAATAATGAGATTGGGAACCTGCGATATTTATAAGAATATATAGGTGAAATATATGTATGAAAACGGGAATCTAAGAAGGATTTGAAGCCCAGAAAGGCATTGAGCCCTTGATTTGGATACTTAGTGTTGAATTATGTTCTGTACAATTGTCTCAGTTAAATCGAAATACAGTGGCATAGGACCTTGTACCTTGGATGATTGAATGTAGAAGAGAACATCCAGTCAAAAAGGGATAGTCAGTAGGATTAGGAAGATAGTCAGTAGGTTTAGGAAGAAGAGTGAGTATATGATTTGGAATAAAAAGCTTCTTTAGCAATAGGGTTTCATTGGGAGAGTGAATGTAAATGTCAGCACATGTGAAGAGTTAGTCACAATGATGAACTGGGGAAAATGTGTAGGAAAGCAGGTGTCAATAGAGACATTACGAAATCAGGCAAAGTATAAAGTGAGTCATAGGATTAGACATTTTCAACAGGGTTGAGTTTGAATACATAATCATAGGAAAAAACAAATATGTCGTCACGAATGGGAATGACATTTGATAGCATTAGGCAACCTGGACATGGATGTTATTAGTTGTCCACGTTCACTTTCCTTTTAGGCTTTTGTACAATCATAAGTGTTACATTTTTATGTTTTTTTTGTTCAGAATATTACTGTGATAAAATGTATATGTAGATCAGGTGACATGAGTATTTCTTTCACCATTTTTGGGGGCAATATTTTGAAGACGTATACATTAGTATTAGGGGTACAAAGAGGTGTACCCTGTGTCTATTAATATAGAGATAATGCATGAATAGACCATACTATGAATAAATAACGTAACTGATTCCACTTTAAATAATGGATTGAATTGATATGTGAAAATATATAAGAAATCTTATATTGATATACAATCATTCATTCCAACCAGTTATATATCTAATGGTAATATTAGGATGATGGTTTATGAAGAATGGTGTTTGAGTTTTGCTTTATACGTGATGATGTTAAACAAAAATAATGTGTTTGGAAAGAAGTCTCATGAAAAGACCAGTCAAGAAACATGGAGGGATACATGTGTTCTGAATCAGGAAGTGATTGATCGTGAAACAAATGCCTATAAATTTTCTAATTTGTGACTGAAATATATATCCCATGATGTGCATAAACTGAAGAAATAGTAACGTACAAGTGTTGAATAAAAATGAGAGTCAAAATACACATCATGTCCCCTAGAAATCAACTTGCATTGTTTTTAAACTGGCTAAGTAACTGTAGAAATATTAGGGTTTGTATGCACCATTCACTGAATTTAGTTTTCAGTACTAGGAAACAATATGTATTTCAGGTGGATGATTATTTCTGAAAATAATCTTGTGGAAAGTTGATTATAAATCCACAGATATGAATATGAATGAATTTAGGGAGTGCATAATAAGACACATATATTTCATATTTTGAAAAATCTATATATATATATACACACACACGCAAAAGCACAGATATTAAAAAGTAGCAATACAGGAGATCCATTATGAAGGCAGGCATGGAGAAATCAAGTCTCTGATCTCTTCAGCTGCGCGGGCATAGGGAGTCGTAAACTGTCTAAATGCTGTTTGCTCAGAATCACTAGGCAATATTGACCTGTTGTGAATCTGGGGTGAACAGTCTGGGCCCCTCAGAACACACACAAAGCCCGGATTGTCTGCATTCAAGCTTAGATTCGTCTGGTTTTTGTGACTCAGCACTAACATTCCCGCTGAAATAACTGGTCGGGCTTTCTGAATTGAGAGTTAAAAGCCAACTGAGCCTTCATAGGCAGTGGCCACAGGATTGAAATGGGGCTTGGGAGAGATAGTCAGGACCCACCTGTTGCATTGGTCACCCAGCAAAGGGAACGAACGGTCACCATTTGAATGGGATACCACCATGGCAGAGAACTGACGTCACAGGCGAAGTAGATAACTTCATTGAAACCAGCGCGACAAGTGTGTAATCCCATTGCCATCTCTCTCAACAACGCAGGGAAACCTGAAGGGCCCTTCCCACCTCTGCCGTAATGGCCCCTCCCAGCTCTCAAGGAGCGCGATACCCAGACCTAGGGAATCAAGATTGGCTCGGGACTCGCGGCGTGGAATTCCCTGCTACCGCTCCCACCAGTGCTGACAATTGAGGTCTCTTACACCACCTACCGGGGCCATGGCTCCTGAAGGGCAAGCAAATTCGCTGGAGGTTCTCAGCCCCAAGCTCTACAAACTTAGGGTCTGAGGAAGGCAAACAAGGAGACTGTGCCCAGGCGTTCATGGAAACAGGGCTACCAGGAGCAGAGACCTGGCTTGTAACCAGTATTGTGGTGATCATCACAGGTGAGTGTGGCCTGGCTTGAGGAAGCACAAGAGAAAGCCCTAGGCACTCAGAATTGGAGACCCGCCCAGTCTGGGAGGAAGAGCTGCTGCACAGTGATTGGTTCTCACTTATTGAGAGGAGAAGCTTGGCCCAGTGTGCACAGCTCCACCTACTGGAAGAGAAGTTATTTGAACTCTAGGACTGCATGTATTATTATTATTTTTTTATTTGTATTTTTTTCTTTCATTTTCATTTTTGTTATTGTTGTTCTTTAACTTTTTTAAATGTTTTTATTTTTTAATTATTTATTTTATTATTATTATTATTATTTTAAATTTTAATTTTCAATTTTTTAATCATCATCATTACTTAAAACTTTCTTTCTTTATTTTCTATTTTTTTTTCTTTTGTCTTTTCATTTCTTTTCATTTTTCTTATTCCCCCTTCCTTGAATTCTACCTGCCTACTCTCATTCTCTTTAGTGACTTCTCCCTTCCCTTCTAATATCTTTCCTCCCAAGCATCAAATAAATTTATAAGAGTAAGCAGTAACTCAGTAGTCAAAGAGAAGAAGAAGTAACATGAGCAGCATATAAAAACAAGGAAGAAAAGGAGTACGAACAATGAAGGACAGCCTAAATATTCAAGAGCACCTAGAGTCATCAGAAAAATGGTCATATAAAGAACTCAAGGAATACCTTAGACAGATGGAATGGAACCTTAAAGAGGATACGAGACAGCAAAAACAAACAGTGATAAAACGCATTGAAAATGAATTACATAAACAGATAAAATGAGAAATTAAGCATCTTTATCAGGAGATAGAGATTATTAGAAAAATCAAACAATAATTCTAGAAATCAAGGAAATGATAAACCAAATTAAAAACTCAATTGAGAGTATCACTAACAGAGTAGAGCAAGTAGAAGACAGAATGTCAGATAATGAAGACAAAATATATCATCTTGAAAAAAGTCTAGCCAACAAAGAAATGCTGTAAAAAATTATGAGAAAACATTCAAGAGATATGGGATAACATAAAAAAAAAACAAACTAATGAGTCATATGGATAGAGGAAGGTACAGAGATTAAAACAAAGGGAATGAGAAACCTGGTGAATGAAATAATTACAGAAAACTTTCCAGAAATAAAAATGGAAACGGATAAACAAATTGTAGATGCTTACAGGACACCGAGCACACAAAATCACAGTAGACCAATGCCAAGACACATTGTTATAAAGATATCCAATATACAGAAGAAAGAGAAAATATTAAAAGCTACCAGAGAAAGGAGGCACATTACAATCATTACAATCAGGGGTAAACCAAAAAGTTTAACAATGGATTTTTCATCATAGACGCTGGAAGTGAGAAGATCCTGGAACAACGTACTTCAAACACTGAAAGACAATGGATGCCAACCAAGAATTATGTATCCAGCAAAATTAAGATTAAGATAAGACAACAAGATAAAAATATTTCATGATAAACAAAAGCTAAAAGAATTTCAGCCAGATAACCAGCATTGCAAAGCATCTTGAGCAAAACACTACACGAGGAAGAAATGAAAATCAACAATGAAAACCATCAGTGAGAAGTGCCGCAGTAATGACAGAGGGAAGGCGAAAAGCAAATCATGGAGAATCAAACTAATTAAAAAAATATATATAAAAAACATGGGTGGAGGTACAAACCATATATCAATAGTAACTCTAAATGATAATGGCTTAAACTCTCGAATAAAGTGACATTGGCTTGTAACTTGAAATAAAAAAAAAACAAATCCAACAATATGTTGCCTCCAAGGGACACATCTGAATGGAAAAGACATACACAGGCTGAAGGTGAAAGATTGGGAAAATTTATACCATGCACACAGTCCTCGTAAGCAAGCAGGGGTGGCCATCCTCCTATCGAATAAAATCGACCTCAAGACTAATTTAATCAAAGGGATAAGGAAGGACTTTATATACTGTTAAAAGAAACCATTCACCGACAAGACATAACAATTATCAATATTCACGCAGCAAATAATGGTGCTGCGACGTTCATAAAACAATTTATCCTCAAGTTAAGAATCAAATAGACCACAATACAATAATTATGGGTGACTTCAACTCACCTCTCTCACCATTGGACAGATCCTCCAAACAAAAGTTGAATAAAGAAACTATAGAACTCAATATCACAATCAATACCCTATACTTAACTGACATATATAGAATATATCAACCATCATCAAGTGGATATACTTTTTTCTCACCAGCACATGGATCCTTCTCAAAAATAGACCATATGTTATGCCATAGGGCAACCCTCAGTAAATATAAAGGGGTGGAGATAATACCATGAATTTTTTGTGATCATAATGGAATGAACCTGGAAACCAATGATAAAGAAGGAAGAAAAAATCATACATCACATGCAAAATGAAGAATATATTACTGAATGATCAATGGGTTACAGAAGACATAAAGGATGAAATCAAAAAATTCTTAGAGATAAATGAAAATACAGACACAACATATCAGATTCTATGGGACACAATGAAAAGAAGTTTTAAGAGGTAAATTCATCGCCTGGAGGTCATTCCTCAAAATAGAAAAACAAACAAACAAACAAATGAGCTCACACTTCATCTCAAAGCCCTAGAAGAAGAAGAGCAAAACAACAGAAAATGTAGCAGAAGGAAAGAAATAATTAAAATCATAGCGAAATTGAAACAAAAGAAACTATTGAAAAAATTAACAAAACTAAAAGGTGCTTCTTCAAAAAGATAAATAAGATCGACATACCCTTAGCCATGCTAACGAAGAGAAGAAGAGAGAGAACTCAAATTACTAACATACGGGATGAAAAAGGCAATATCACAACATATGCTACATAAATACAGAAGAAAATTAGAAATTATTTTGAAAACCTGTATTCCAATAAAATAGAAAATAGTGAAGACATCGATAAATTTCTTAAGTCATATGATTTGACCAGACTGAGTCAGGAGGAAACACACAATTTAAACTGACCAATATCAATGGATGAAGTAGAAGAAGCAATCAAAAGACTACCAACCAAGAAAAGCCCAGGACCGGATGGGTATACAGCAGAGTTTTACAAAACCTTTAAAGAAGAATTAATACCAATACTTTTCAAGTTATTCAGGAAATAGAAAAACTGGAAGCTCTGCCAAATTCATTCTATGAGGCCAACATCACCCAGATTCTGAAACCAGACAAAGACACCTCAAAGAAAGAAAACTACAGACCAATATCTCTGATGAACCTAGATGCAAAAATCCTCATTAAAATTCTGGCGAATTGGATACAAAGGCACATCAAAAAAATTGTGCACCATGATCAACTTGAATTCATCCCTGGGATGCAAGGAGGCTTCAATATATGGAAATCAATAAATGTTATTCACAACATCAATAGACTTAAAGATAAGAACCATATGATCATCTTGATAGACGCAGAAAAACCATTCAACAAAGTAGAGCATTCCTTTATGTTCAAAACATTTTAAAAACTAGGGATAACAGGAACTTACCTCGACATTGTAAAAGATAACTATGTTAAGCCTCAGGCTAGCATCATTCTGAATGGAGAAAAATTGAAGGCATTCACTTTAAAATCTGGAACAAGGCAGGGATATCCTCTATCACCACTTCTATTCAATATAGTTCTCGAAAAACTGGCCAGAGCAATTAGAGAGATGAAAGACATTAAAGGCATAAAAATAGGAAAAGAAGAACTTAAATTATCACTATTTGTAGATGACATGATTCTATACAAAGAAGACCCAAAAGGGTCTACAGAAAAAACTACTAGAACTAATAAATGAATGCAGCAATGTGGCAGGATATAAAATCAACATGCATAAATCAAAGGCATTTCTGTATATCAGCGACAAAACTTCTGAAACAAAAATGAGTCAAAACACTGCATTCCCAATTTCCTCAAAATAATTAAATACTTGGGAATCAACCTAACAAAAGAGGTGAAAGATTTATATAATGCAAACTACAGAACCCTAAAAAGAGAAATAGAATAAGATCTTAGAAGATGGAAAAATATACCCTGTTCATGGATAGGCAGAACTAACATCATCAAAATTGCTATATTACCAAAAGTTCTCTATAGGTTTAATACAATGCCAATCAAAATCCCAAAGGATTTTTTTGTAGAAATAGATAAAGCAATCATGAAATTCAAATGGAAAAATAAAAGACCCAGAATAGCAAAAGCAATTCTAAGCAGGAAGTGTGAATCAGGCAGTATAGTGATACCAGATTTCAAACTATATTACAGAGCATTCATAACAAAAACAGCATGGTACTGGTACCAAAACAGGCGGGTGGAACAATGGTACAGAATGGAGGACACAGAGACTAATCCAAAAATCTACAACTGTCTTATATTTGATACAGGAGCTAATGGCCTGCAATGGAGGAAGGATAGCATCTTCATCAAATGGAGTTGGGTAAACTGGAAATCCATATGCAACAAAATGAAACTGAATCCCCTCCTCTCGCCATGCACAAAAGTTAACTCAATGTGGATCAAGGAGCTAGATTCAAATCAGAGTCTCTGCGTCTGATAGAATAAAAAGTTGGCTCCGATCTACATATTGTGTGGTCAGGCTCCAAATTCCTTAATAGGACACCCATAGAACAAGAGTTAATAATAAGAATCAACAAATGGGACTTACTTAAACTGATTTTTTTTCTTAAAGAGAGAAACAATAAGAGAGGTAAATATGGAGCCTACATCATGGGAACAAATTTTTAGTCCTCACCCTTCACATGGAGCCCTAATATCCAGAGTATACAAAGTATACAAAGAACTCAGAAAATTAGACAATAAGATAACCAATAACCCAATGGGCCAAGGACCTGAACAGAAACTTCTCAGAGGAGGACATAGAATCAATTAACAAGTACATGAAAAAATGCTCTCCATTTCTAGCAGTAAGAGAAATGCAAATAAAAACCACCCTAAAATACCATCTCAATCCAGTGAGATTGGCAGCCATAATGAAGTCAAACAACAACAAGTGCTGGCGAGGATGTGGGGAAAAGGGTACTCTTGTACATTGCTGGTGGGACTGAAAACTGGTGCGGCCAATTTGGAAAGCAGTATGGAGATTCCTGGGAAATCTGGGAATGGAAGCACCATTTGATCCAGCTATTGCCCTTCTCGGACTATTCCCTGAAGACCTTAAAAGAGCGTACTACAGGGATACTGCCACATCGATTTTCATAGCAGCACAATTCACAATTGCTACACTGTGGAACCAACCCAGATGCCCTTCAATAGATGAATGGATAAAAAAATGTGACTTTTATATACTATGGAGACTTACGCAGCACTAAAAAATGACCAAATCTTGGAATTTGCAGGGAAATGCATGGCACTGAGCAGATTATGGTTAGTGAAGCTAGCCAATCCCTAAAAAACAAATGCCAAATGTCTTGTTTGATATATTGAGAGCACCTAAGAACAGAGCAGGGAGGAAGAGCATGAAGAAAAGATTAACATTAAGCAGAAACATGAGGTGGGAGGGAAAGGGAGAGAAGAGGGAAATTGCATGGTAATGGAGAGAGACACTTATTGTTACACAAAATTACATATAAGAGGTTGTGGGAAAATAAACAAGGAGAGAAATGATTTAGAGTAGGTATGGTAGAGAGAGAAGATGGGAAGAGAGGGGAGTGGGGATAGTAGAGTATAGGAAAGGTAGCAGAATACAACAGTAACTAATAGGGCATTATGTAAAAATATGGATGTGTAACTAATGTGATTCTGCAATCTGTATTTGGAGTAAAAATGGGAGTTCATAACCCACTTGAATCTAATGTATGAAATATGATATGTCAAGAGCTTTGTAATGTTTTGAGCAACCAATAAAAGAAAAAAAAAGTAGCAATATATATGCCAATAGAAATTCATCATGAAATGTATATAATCCACAGATCGAAAAATATTCATTTGACTGAACATGGATTCATGTATAATGTTTTTCAACTAGGAAGCTCACCCATAGGTTGAATTTTCAGTTCCAACAGCGTTTAGGAGGAGTGATCTCTTCTCTCAATTTGCATCTACCAATTCAGCCACCTCACAAGTGTATACGAGTGATATCAGGTAGAATTCTATATGTGCATATAAAAATACATGTGCTGAATAGGCTACAGAGAAAGGGAGATAGGGATTCACATATTTGCTAATTTTAAAAACACATGTAGAACTATTTCAACAAAAAATTGACTAGACTTATAACTCCTACATTATATAATGCAAAAGGCAATTCCAACTATACACCATGCGTCCTCTGAACTGCTTGTGTTTCTTCTCTTTTTGGCTTATTTTTCACCATCATATTAGGATTATTAGTCAGAGACTAGTAGGGTATGGGTTATAGTGTCAGGGATTCAGTATTTCAAATGGAAATTGAAAAATGAATCCAATGTGTATGTAAATATGTGCTACACAAAAATCTTCCCACTCACATCCAGAACAATGCCGTGACATTACCTACGCCCCAAGTAAAACACAATTAGAGTAGAAAAGTGTGAAAATCTATGAATACAAATATGGAATGGAATATGCTCGGGAGTTCACAACCTTGGAGGTGGTAGAGGAGTTTCCAAAAGTAAAGGACAGGGTAAACGCTCCACAAACAAGGAGCTCTGCTGGCCTAAGAATTCTTGGGAAACGGCTTCTGAGGTTGGGCACTTGAAATATATGTTGTTGTCATGAGCTTTAGCTTACTTTGTAGTGAGACCATCAAAGCTGGGTCTGCATCTATGTGACCGAAAGACATGGTTTCTTATATTCCAATGAACATGAGGCAGCAGTGCTCAATTCTCTCTTTGTAGCTAAACTGTGTCCATTGGAAGCTAAGTGTCTCCCGGTGGGGACTCTGAAGACATTTGGTCATCCTCCACTTTTCGTGGTATTTCTTGCTTCTGCACTGGGAATTTGGTATTTGCTTCACAAAACATAAAAAGTTCATCTGGGATACAGTGCTGGAGGGAGTTCTGTCACGTGTGGTGGGTCAGGGTCTGCAGGAGAATGCACCAACCAGGCTTCTATCCCACATAGCTTGCCCCAATAACCATAGCAACCTGATTCTGAATATTGCCCTGAAAACTCTCCATTTAACAAAATGCCTTTACATATAAGGGTCTGATGTCTGCACTATATCAGTCACAAGCCATTTGGAAGCCAATGGCAGATTCACATGGCCCCACCATGATGTTTTATCACACACCTGCCCAACACTGCTCTAGGCCCCCTACTCAGCAGGCTCCAAATTACTGGCTTCTCTTGTTCTACAGGATTTTCGTGAAACCCAGTCAAAAACAAGGCACTGTCTGGTATACACATGATCAGCAACAGGACATCAAAAGTTTCTGCAGTGCCACCTGGTCATGGGAATTTCAAAAATTTCATGGTATTTATCTAGCAATTTTTCAAGGGTGAAGTTAGAGGCGCTGTGGGTTTCAATTCATTCAGAAACCATTAAGAGTTGAGAAAGTTCATTTCAATGAAAGCTCTGGAGAACTCTCACAGTCAATGCTTCTCAAACAGTTGCCAAAAGGTCTCCTAAAGCCAGGCCAATTGACATCTACAATGTGAGGTCCATCTGTGTTTTGACTCTCAAATATGGCTGCTAAGTCTTTCAGAATAAAATCATGTGATATCCTGGCTGAGATTCTCAGGCCTCTGTGGAAACCACCCTGGGCCTAGATCTCAGTTTCCAAGAGTGAGTCTCATGCGTGGCCTCCTAAAATCCCAACACAATTCATGGCAATACTTCTCTGAGGTCAGTTTCAGAACTCAGTCTCTAAGGGGAATCACACCAGAGTTCAAGCCCAGGTCGACCCAGTCATCCCTTCCATCCGCCAAAAAATGACCACAATTAAAATCAAAACACTCCCACAGGGCCCTCATCTTCTTCCATGTAGACACTCATCATAACCTCTAGCTGGAGGTTTCTATGAGCCCAAGGTAGTGTCCAAATAAGCTCACTTGCCCCTCATTTGCCTAAAATCATGATGGCCTGGACACTCTTCCTGTGAACCAGGAATGATCAAATATTCCTGCTGTTAAAGTGTTCCACTTCTCCAATTTGAGGCCTACTGGCTGTAGGGTATAGATTCCTTATGTGATTTGGAGTCATGAGAAAACCCAAGCAAATATGGGCTAGGCTCTGCAGGGATTTCAAGAACTCATTTGACCCAAAGGATCCCTATTCTCACTTGATGGAGGTCAGGAACCTAAAACAAGAGGGCAAAAATATTCACCCACAATGACTGCTCTTTTGGCCATTTTAGTTTTGGAAACACATGGGATCTTTCTTTAGATCCATCAGGTGCTGAGAATCTAAGCCACAACCTCATACAAGGACAAGAGGCTGATTCAGACACATCCCAATCCAAATCAATTAAGCAAAGAGCCACTGGTGATGTCCATACATTTCCATATGAAAACAGTTTTCTTCAGGCTACACAAAGGGGTGGCCTGAGGCAAAGACCTTCCTGACATTCAGGGTAATAGAAATAGAAGTAAGCAAATGGCCCAAAGAAGGGTTTCTCCACTGAGACTTTACTGGTCACACTGAAATCTGAGTTTTCTTAGATGCTCCCATTCCCTTCAGCTATCCAGTACATGGCCATGTCACAGAACCTTGTGGTGTTACATATTTGGGAAAAAAAACCATGAGTCTATTCTGGAGAGTGGCCAGAATTCACGAAGAAAACAGGAACTTTAGAAGATAATAGATGTTGCCCATCCATAAGGCAAGCTGCAGTCCATTCATTAATTGGGCAGTATGAATGCGGGGAAGCTTTCAACTAGAGACAACACATCCATTGATGCATTCTCTTTTCTAATGTCTACAACCACGGATACAATGGGATACACAGACTTAGAAACACTCACCATGTCAAACGACTTACTAGAAACAGTCCACTCCAAACCAAACAAACCACCTTTCCTACCTATTCTCAGAACATGAGAAAAAACCACAAACTCACACCTACAACGGCAAAGGCACTTCCTTCCCCCAAATAGGTCTGTGACTATCCGGAGTGTCTTCTGACTGGTGGGCCATATTATGTTCCCCCTAAATGGCCTGTCCTGTTTCAGATCTGGTCTCCTTGGCCAACTCTGTGAAGTTGTCAGGAGCCAACGGTGAGCCACTACCTGCTTACTCAGGAAAGGCCCCTCTTCAGAGCTCTGCTGGCATTTGGCCATCCTCACATCAGTGGGTACCAAGAAAGACTGACTATGTCTTTGGGAAAAGCAAACAAGTTAGCCCACTGGAACTGGGAGTGGGACTGGCTCTGCGTGCCTTCCTTCCTGGATCCCAGGTTCAGAGAATTCCATCACCAAGGAAGTGAAGTGAGGTCACTTCTTTCAGGAACAGAATATGCTCACTGCCTTGGTAACCACTTTGTGCTAACAGTTGCTTCCAGGGTTCCCATGAGATGGAGGCTGCCCCAACATCCTGTGACACATTCAGAAGTTAGAATGGTATATCAACCATAGGCACCAGGGAACAGCTCTCCACAGAGGCCTGGTTCAGTCCATCTTATCTTTATTAAGAAGAGAGAGGCTGATTCAGACCATCAATTAATCCTGACCAGGTTGTTTGCCATGGAAGATGACTATTGCTCTCTCAGGTCCTACATAGCTGCCTATATCTTCTGCAAGGATCATTTCTCCATGGATCTTTGATGTTCTCAGCAGGTGGAAGATCATCTACATTCATATATTGTAAGACCCACACTGTCCCTGCTCTTAAGTAAGTTATACTGAGGGAACAGTGTATGGTTAGGGTTAATAACTTGTTCAATTTGGGTTACAAATAATTCTGCGGGATGAATAATGGTATTGGCAAAATGCGATGTTTACAAGAGTATATATGTGAAACATAAGTATGAAAGCAGAAATCTAGGTAAGATTTGAAGCCCAGAAGGGCATTGGGGACTTGAGTGGGATACTTAGCTTTGAGTAATGTGCAGCACAGATGTCTCAGATAAATCAATATACACTGACATCGGACCTTGTACCTTGGATATTGAATGTTGAAGAGAACATCCAGTCAAAAACCGATAGTCGGCAGGATTAGGAAGGTAGTTGGTAGGTTTAGAAAAAAGAGTGAGTATAGGATTTGGACCAAAAGTTCTTTAGCAATAGAATTTAGGGTAGAGAGTGTATGTAAATGTAAGCACATGTGAAGAGTCAGTCACAATGATGAACTGGGGAAAAATATAGGAAAGCAGATATCAATAGAGACATTAGGAAATCAAGCAAAGTATAAATTGTGTGATAGGGTTAGACATTTTCAACAGGTTTGAAGTTGAATATATAATCTTAGGAAGAAACAAATATGTAGTCAAAAATAGAATTGATATTTGAGAGCATTAGGCAACCTGGACATGGATGTTTTTAGTAATCCATGCTCACTTTCCATTTACGCTTTGGTACAATTGTAAGTGTGACCTATGCTTTTTGTGTCCAGAATATTTCTGTAATAAAATGTGTATGTAGATCAGGTGACAATAGTATTTCTTCCACCAATTCTGGGAGCAATATTTTGAAGACTTACAAATTAGTATGGGGGTACAAATAGGTGTACCCTGTTTCTATGAATATAGACATAATGCATGTATAGACCATACTGTGAATAAATAATATAACTGGATCCACTTTAAATAATGAATTGAATAAATATCTGAAAATTTATAAGAAATTTTATATTGATATGCAATCATTCATTCCAACCAGTTATATATCTAACGATCATCTTAGGGTTACGGTTTATCATGAAGGGTGTGTGAGTTTTGGTTCAAAATTGATTATTGAAATAGAAAATAATATATTTGGAAAAAAGTCCCATGAATAGACCAGTCAAGAGACATAGAGGAATACATGTGTTCTGGAGCAGGAAGTGATTGAAAGTGAAAAAATGCCTATAAATTTGCTAACTAGTGAATAAAATATATATACTATGATGTGCATAAACTGAAGAAATAGTAATGTACCAGTGTGGAATAAAAATTAACGTCAAAATACACATCATGTCTCATAGGAACCTACATGCATTGATGTTAAACTGGGTCAGTTAATGTACACATATTAGGATTTGTATGCACCTTTTACTGAAGTTAGTTTTCAGTACTAGGAAACAAATATGTATTTCGGGTGGATGAATATTTCTAAGAATAATCTTGTGAAAAGTTGATTATTAATCCACATACATGAACATGAATGAATTTAGGGAGTGTATATAAGACACATATATTTCATATTTTTAAAAATATGGGGAGTATATATATATATATATATATATATATATATATATATACATATATATATATATATATATATATACATATATATATATACACACACACACACACACACACACACACAAACACAGACATTAAAAAGTAGCAATATATATGCCAATCAAAATTCATCATGAAATATATATCATAAAGATGCAAAAACATTCATTTTAGTGAACATGGGTTTATGTATAATGTTGTTCCACTGGGAAGCTCACCCATAGGTTGAATTTTCAGTTCCAACAGCGTTTAGGAGGAGTGATCACTTCTCACAGTTTGTATCTGCTAAGTCATATATCTTACAAGGATGTACGTGTGATACCTTGTAGGATTCTATTTGTGCATATAAAAATACATGTGCTGAATAGGCTCCAGAGAATGGGAGACCGTAGTTCACATATTTGTTAACTTTAAAAACACATTGAGAACTATTTCAATTAAATATTGAATAGATTTATAACACCTACCCTTTATCATGCAAAAGGCAAGTCCAACTCTGAACTGCAAGTATTTATGTACTGTTTGGGTAACTATCTTCCATCTTATTAGGATTAGTAGTCAGAGTCTAGTAGAATATGGGTTAGTGTCAGGGATTCAGAATTTCAAATGGAAAAAAGGAAAATTAATCTTCCAACTCTCATCCAGAACAATGCCTTGTCATTACCTTCGCCCCAAGGAAGACACAATTAGAGTAGAAGAGTTACAAAATCTGTGATTACATTTCTGGAATCGAAAATGCTCAGGAGTGCACAAACTTGGAGGTGGTATAGGAGTTTCCAAAAGTAAGGACAGGGTACACACTCCACAAACATGAAGCTCTGCTTGCCTAAAACTTTTTGAGAAACTGCCAGTGAAGTTGGGCACTGAAATATAGGTTGTTGTCAGGAGTTAAGCTTCCTTTGTAGTGAGACCCTCAAAGCTGGGTCTTCATCTATGTGACCTGGAGGACATCGTTTCCTATTTTCCAATGAACACGAGGCAGCAGTGTTCAATTCTCTCTTTGTAGGTAAACTGTGTCTCCCTGTGTGGACTGTGAAACAATTTGGTCATCCTCCGCTTTTCGTGGTGTTTCTTGCTGCTGCACTTGGAGTTTGGTTCATGCTTCACAAAATACAAGGAGTTCAACTGGGAAACAGTGCTTGAGGTATTTCTGTCACGTGTGGTGGGTCAGGGTCTTCAAGAAAATTCACCAACCAGGCTTCTATCTCTCAAAGATTGCCCCCTTGTCCATAGCAACCTGATTCTGAACATTGCCCTGAAACTACGCCATATAACAAGATGCCTTTACATATAAGGGTCTGATGTCTGCACTCTGTCAGTTACAAGCCATTTGGAAGCCAATGGCAGATCCAAATGGCCCCACCATGATGTTTTATCACACACCTGTCCACCACTGCTCTAGGCCCACTACTCAGCAGGCTCCAAAATACTGGCATCTCTGTTCTAAACAATTTTCATGAAACCCTGTCAATCAAGGCACTGTCTGGTACACTCATGGTAAGCAACAGGACATCGAAAGTTTCTGCAGTTCCACCTGGTCATGGAAAATTCAAAAATTTCGTGGTATTTATCTAGCCATTTTTCAAGGATGACGTTGGATGCACAATTATTCAGGAACCATTAAATGTTGAGAAAGTTCATTTCAAAGAAAATTCTAGAGAACTCTCACAGGCAAGGCTTTCCAAAGAGTGGACAAAAGGTCACTTGAAGCCAGGACCATTGAGATCTACAATGTGAGGTCCTATGTCTTTTGACTCTCAACTATGGCTGCCAAGTCTTTCAGAATAAAATCATGTGATATCCAGGCTGAGATTCCCAGTTCTTTTTGGAAAGCCACCCTGGTCCTAGATCTCAGGTTCCAAGGGCGACTCTCATGCGTGGCCTCCTAAAATCCCAACACAATTCATGGCAATTCTTCTCTGAGATCAGTTTCAGATCTCAGTCTCTAAGTGGAAACACACCAGAGTTCAAGCCCAGTTGACCCAGTCATCTCTTCCAACCGCCACACCAATGACCAGAATTAAAACCAAAACACTCCCACATGGCCCTCATTTTCTTCCATATAGACACTCATCATTACCTTGGCTGGAAGTTTTTATGAGGCACACAGCCCAAGATAATGTCAAAATAAGCTCCCTTGCCCTTCATTTGTCTAAAGTCAGTGTTTCCTGGACAACGTTCCTGTGAACCAGGACTGATCAAAGAGGCATGCCATTAATACTGTTCCGCTTTTCCAATTTGAGGCATACTGACTGTCGGGTATAGTTTCTTTATGTGATTTGCAGTCATAAGAAAACCCAGCACCTATGGGCTAGCCTCTGCAGGCCTTGAAGAACTCAGTTGACCCAAAGATCCCTGTTATCACTTGATGGAGATCAGGAACCTTACAGAGGAAGGCAAGAGACTTCATCACAATGACTTCTCTTTTGGCCATTTTGGATTTGGATGCACACATGGGATCTTTCTTTAGATCCATCAGGTGCTGAGAATCTAAGCGATAATCTCACACTGCACTAAGAGGCTGATTCAGACATATCCCTTTGCAAAGCAATTAAGCCAGGAGCCACAGGTGATGCCCATTTATTTCCATTTGAAAACTGTTTTTTTCAGGCTTTGGAAATGTGTGGCCTTAGGCAAAGTCCTTCCTTTCATTCAGGGCAACAGAACAATAGGTAAGCAAAATCCCAAAGCAGATTTTCTCCACTGAGACTTTCCTGGTCACACTGATATCTGAGTTTTCTGAGATATTCACCATTCTCTTCAGCTATCCAGTACATGGCCATGTCCCAGATTGTGGAGGAGATACATATCTTGAACACAAAACCATGAGCCTATGGGAGAGTGACCAGATTCAGGAAGATATCAGGAATGTAGGAAGGTAATAGGTGTTGCCCATCCATAAGGTAACCTGCAGTCCATTCATAAATTGGACAGGATGAATTCTGCGAAGAATTCTACTAGACAGGACACATCTATTGATGCATTCTCTTTTCTATTGTCTACAACCACAAATACAGTGGGATACCCAGACATAGAAACACTCACCTTCTCAAAGGACTTACTAGAAACAGTCCACTCCAAACCAAACAAACCGACTTTCCTACATATTCTCAAAACTTGAGACAAAATCACAAACACACAAACACACACACACACACACCCACAAAGGCACCTTCTTTCCCCAAATAGGTCTGTGACTATCCGGAGCGTCCTCTGACTGGTGGGCCATACTATGTTTCCCCGAAATGGGCTGTCCTATGTCAGATCTGGTCTTCTTGGCCAAAACTGTGAAGTTATCAGGAGCCAGCGGTGAGCCACTGCCTGTTTTCTCAGGTAAAGCCCCTCTTCAGAGCTTTCCTGGCATTTGTCCATCTTCAATTTAGTAGTTGCCAAGAAAGACTTACTCTATCCTTCTTAAATCCAAAAATTTGAGACCACTGGGACTTAGACTGGGACTGCCTCAGGGTGCCTGGCTTCCTGGATTCCAAGTTCAGAGTGTTCCATCAACAAGAAAGTGACATGGGTCACTTCGTCTAGAACTGAATGAGGTCACTGCCTTGGCAACCACTTTGTCCTAACAGTTGCTTCCAACGGTCCATGAGATGGATCCTGCCCCTACTTCCTATGACACTTTCACAAGTTAGAATGGAATATCAACCATAGGCACCCGGGAACAGCTCTCCACACAAGCCTGGTTTGGTCCATCTTCTCTACATTAAGAAGAGAGAGACTGCTTCAGACACACCCCTTCATCCTGACCTGTTTTTTTTTTTGTCATGAAAGATGACTTTCGCACTCTCAGGTCCATCATAGCTGCCTACATCTTCTTTAGGGATCATTTCTGCATGGACCTTTGAAGTTCTCCGGAAGTTGAAGATCTCCTACATTCCTGTATTGTAAGACCAACTCTGTCCCTGCTCTTCTGTAAAGTTAGATTGAGGGAACAGTGTATGGTTACAGTTAATAACATGTTTGATTTGCGTTAGGATCATTCTGCTGGATGAATAATGGTATTGGGAACCTGCAATATTTATAAGATTATATAGGTGAAATATATGAATGAAAACAGAAATCTCGGTAACATTTGAAGCCCAGAAGGGCATTGGGTCCTTGATTGAAATACTTAGCTTTTAATTATGTTCTGCACAGATGTCTCAGATAAATCTATACACAATGGCATAAGATCTGATACCTTGGATGATTGAATGTTGAGGAGAACAACCATTCAAAGAGGGAGAGTCGGTAGGATTAGGAAGATAGTTGGTAGGATTAGAAAAAAGTGTGAGTATAGCATTTGGACAAATAGTTCTTTAGCAATAGGTTTTCAGGTAGACAGAAAATGTAAATGTCAGCATATGTGAAGAGTCAGTCACAGTGATGAACTGGGGAAAATATGTAGGAAAGCAGATATCAATAGAGACATTAGGAAATCAGGCAAAGTATAAAGTGAGTGATAGCAAAAGACATTTTCAACAGGCTTGAGATTGAATATATAATCTTAGGAAGTAACAAATATGTAGTCACCAATAGGATTGACATTTGAGAGCATTAGGCAACCTGGACATGGGTGATTTTCATAATCCATACTCACATTCCATTTAGGCTTTGGTACAATCATAAGTGTGACTTTGCATTTTGTGGCCAGAATATTACTGTGATAAAACGTATATGTAGATCAGGTGACATGAGTATTTCTTGCACCATTTCCTGGAGCAATATTTTGAAGGGGTATAAATTAGTATTGGGGGTACATATAGGTGTACCATGTATGTATGAATATAGAGATAATGCATGAATAGACCATACTGCGAATAAATAATATAACTTGTTCCAACTTTAAATAATGGATTGAATTGATATCTGAAAATACACAGGAATCATATATTGATATACATACATTCATTCCAACCAGTAATACATCTAATGGTAATATTACGGTTGTGGTTTATCACCAAGAGTGTGTGAATTTTGCTTCAAATTTGATTATGGAAATCGAAAATAATGTGTTTGGAAAGAAATCTCATGAAATGACCACTCAAAAACAAGGAGGAATACATATGTTCTGAAGCAGGAAGTGATTGAATGTGTTACAAATTTCTTTAAATTTGTGAACTTGTGGATGAAATGTATATTCTATAATGTATAAAAACTGCAGAAATAGTAATGTACCAGTGTTTAATAAAAATGAACGTCAAAATACACATCATGTTCCATAGGAATCTACTTGCATTGATGTTAAAGTGGGTCAACTACTGCAAAAATATAAGGATTTGTTTGCACCATTCACTGAAGTAACTTTTTAGTACTAGAAAACAAATATGTATTTCAGGTGGATGAATATTTTTAAAATAATCTTATGAAAAGTTTAATATAAAACCACATACATGAACAAGAATGAATTTAGGGAGTGTATAATAGGACACATATATTTTATATTTTGAAAAATCTAGAGAGTATATATATATATATATATGTATATATATATATATACACACACACACAAAACACACACAGAGACATTAAATAGTAGCAATACATATGCCAATTAAAATTCATTGTGAAATATATATCATCCACAGATCCAAAATATTAATTTTACTGAACATGGATTTATGTATAATGTTTTTCAACTAAGAAGCTCACTCATAGTCTGAATTTTCAGTTCCAAAAGCATTAATGAGGAGTGATCTCTTCTCACACTTTGTATCTGCCAAGTTAGCCACCTCTCAAGAATATACGTGTGATACCAGGTAGGATTCTATATGTGTATATAAAAATACATGTGCTGAATAGGCTACAGAAAAATGGAGACAGGAATTCACATATGTGTTAACTTTAAAAACACATGCAGAACTATTTCAACAAAAAATTGACAAGATTTATAACTCCTACCCTATATCATGCAAAAGGCAAACCAACTATCCACCATGCCTCCTCTGAAGTGCTAGTATTTCTATTCTGTTTGGGTTACTTTTCTCCATCATATTAGAATTAGTAGTCAGAGTCTAGTAGGGTATGTGTTAGTGTCAAAGATTCAGCATTTCGAATGGAAAATTGAACAATGAATCCAATGTGTATGTAAATATGTGCTACACAAAATTATTCCCACTCTCATCCAGAACAATGCCTTGACAATTCCTTCACCCCAAGTAAGACACAATTAGAGGAGAAGATTTAGAAAATCTGTGAAAAAATATGTTAAATGGAATATGCTCAGGAGCTCACAACCTTTGAAGTGGTGGAGTAGTTTCCAAAAGTATGGGACAGGGTAAAAACTCCACAAACATGGAGGTCTGCTGGCCTAGAGACTTCTAGAGAAACTGCCTGTGAGTTTGGGCACTTGAAAAATATGTTGTTGTCAGGAGCTTTAGCTTCCTTTCTAGGGAGACCATAAAAGCTTGGTCTGGATCTATGAGACCTGGAGGACATGGTTTTTTATTTCCCAATGTACATGAGGCAGCAGTGCTGAATTCTCTTTTTAGGTAAACTGTGGCCACTGGGGGATAAATGTGTGCCAGTGTGCACTGTGAAGCCATATGGTCATCTTCCATTTTCGTGGTGTTTCTTCCTGCTGCACTGGGTGTTTGGTATTTGCTTCACGAAATACAAAGAGTTCAACTGGGTCACAGTGCAAGAGGAAGTTCTGTCATGTATGGTGGGTCAGGTTTTGCAGGAGGATCCAAGAACTAGGATCCTATCCCACATATCTTGCCCCCTTGACCATAGCACCCTGATTCTGAACAATGTCCTGAAACCTCTCCAAATAACAACTTGCCTTTACATGGAAGGATCTGCTGGCTGCACCATGTCAGTCACAAGGCATTTGAAGCCAATGGAAGATACACATGGCCCCACCACAGATGTTTTATCACATACCTGCCCACCACTGCTCTAACCTACTACTCAACAGAGTCCAACTTACTGGCATCTCTGTTCTACACCATTTACATGAAACCCAGTCAATCAAGGCACTGTCTGGTATATTCATGATCAGCAACAGGACATCAAAAGGTTTTCCAGTGCCACATGGTGATGGGAAATTCAAAAATTTCATGGTATTTATCTAGCCATTTTTCAAAGATGAAGTTGGAGGCACTGTGATTTTCAATTCTTTCAGGAACCATTAAATGGTTAGGAAGCTCATTTCAATGAAATCTCTGGAGAACACTCACAGGTAAGACTTCCCAAAGAGTGGCCAAAAAATCATATGATGTTATGCCCATTTAGGTCTACAATGTGAGGTCCATATGAGTTTTGACTCTCAACTATGGGTGCCAAGTCTTTCAGAATAAAATTTGTGGTATCCTGGCTGAGAGGCTCAGTGCTCTGTGGAAAGCCACCCTGGGCCTAGAACTCAGTTTCCAAGGGCAACGCTCATGCCTGGCTTCCTAAAATCTCAACACTATTTATGGCAATACTTCTCTGAGGTCAGTTCCAGAACTCAGACTCTAAGGGAGTCACACCAGAGTTCAAGAACATGTGGACCAAGTCATCTCTTCCAACCGCCACCCAAATGACCACAATTTAAACCAAAACACTCCAACGTGGCGCTCATCTTCTTCCATATAGACACTCACAATAACCTATGGCTGGAGTTTTCCATGAGGGGCACACCCCAAGACCGTGTCCAAAATAAGCTCTCTTGCACCTAATTTGCCTAAATTCAGGGTGGCCTGGACACCCTTCTTGTGAACCAGGAGAGATTAAGTAGGCCTCCCGTTAATACTGCTCCGCTTTTTCAATTTGAGGCCAAATGAATGTGGGGTTTGGATTCTTTATGTGAATTGGAGTCTTGAGAAAACCCAAGCAAATATGGGCTAGCCTCTGCAGGGCTTTGAAGAACTCATTTGACCCAAAGGATCCCTAATCTGACTTGATGGAGGTCAGGAAAGTTACAGAGGAAGGCGAGAGACTTCATCCACAAGGACTGCTCTTTTGGCCATTTTGTTTTTGGATGTAAACATGGGATCTTTCTTTAGATCCATCAGGAGCTGAGAATCTAAGTCACAGCCTCACACAGGGTAAATAGGCTGATTCAGACACATCCTTTCCAAAGCAATTAAGCAAAGAGCCACAGGTAATGCCCATTCATTTCCATTTGAAAACTGTTTTCTTCAGGCTTCAAAAAGTGGTGGACTGAGGAAAAGACCTTCCTGACATTCAGCGCAACAGAAGAATAGGTAAACAAAAGGCCCCAAGCAGGGTTTCTCCACTGAGACTTTCCTGGTCACACTGATATCTGAGTTTTCTGAGATGCTCACCATTCCCTTCAGTACATGGTCATGTCACAGAGCTTCGAGGTTGTACATATCTTAAACAGAAAACCATGAACCTATTCTGGAGAGTGGCCAGAATTCAGGAATAAAACAGGAACTAAGGAAGATAGCAGGTGTTGCACATCAATAAGGCAAGCAGCAGTCCATTCATAAATAGGGCAGGATGAATGCTGTGAAGCTTTCTACTAGACAGGACATATTCATTGATGCATTCTCTTTTCTAATGTCTACAACCACGGACACAGTGAGATACACAGACATAGAAATTCTCGCCTTGTCAAACGACTTACAAGAAACAGTTCACTCCAAACAAAACAAACTGCCTTTCATACCTATTCTCAGAACATGAGACAAAACCACAAACCCACACCCACACAACAAAGGCACCTCCGTTCCCCAAGTATGTCTGTGACTATCCGGAGTGTCCTCTGACTGGTGGGCCTTACTATGTTCCCTGGAAATAGCCTGTTCTGTCTCAAATCTGGTCTTTTTGGCCAACTCTGTGAATTTGTCAGGAGCCAGCGGTGAGCCACTGCCTGCTTTCTCAGGAAAGGCCCCTCTTCATAGCTTTCCTTGCATTTGGCCATCCTTACATCAGTAGGTCCCAAGAAAGACTGAGTCTGTCCTTGGTAAATCAAAATAAGTTTGACCACTGGGACTGGGACTGGGACTGGCTCTGGGTGCCTGGCTTCCTGGATTCCAAGTTCAGAGAGTTCCATCACCAAGGAAGTTAGGTGTGGTCACTTCCTTTTGGAACTGAATGAGGTCACTGCCTTGGCAACAACTTTGTCCTAACAGTTGCTTCCAAGGCTACCATGAGAAGGAGGCTGCTCCTACTTCCTGTGACACTTTCACAGGTCAGAGTGGTATGTCAACCATAGGCATGCAGGAGCAGCTCTCAACACATGCCTGCTTTGGTCCACCTTCTCTACATTAAGAAGAGAGTGGCTGATTCAGACACATCCCTTTATCCTGAGCAGGTTGTTTGCCATGGAAGACTTTTGCTCTCTCAGGTCCTTCGTACTTGCCTACATCTTCTCCAGGGATCATTTCTACGTGGACCTTTGAGGTTTTCAGCAGGTGGAAGATCCTCTATAATTCTGTATTTTAATACCAATTCTGTCCCTGCTCTTCTGTAAAATTAGATTGAGAGAACAGTGTATGGTTAGGATTAATAACAGGTTCGATTTGGTTTAGAAAGGAAACTACACGGTTGAGCAAACAGGGTCCTACAGTTAGCAATAATATGAGGATTTTTAATGGACCGGCCATGGCAGATAAAAGCATAGTTAATCAGGTCACTATGTGAACCAAGACTCAAACCTCCCTTTTGGGGCCTCTGTCTCTCTTTGACGCTCTTCAAGTCGTTTTCTTAATTTACTCATAGATTCTTTTACAACTCCAGTATTGTCGGCATAAAAACAACATTCTTCCCTCAATGCAAGCAAAAAGGCACCTTTCTCTCATAAAGAGGAGGTCCAACACTCGCCTGCTTTGTAAAACAACTTCAGAAAGAGAGAGGTTAAAATTCCTGTAAAGCTGTGATGTCGGTTTTTAATGTCTTTAAACTTTGGCATATTTCTGCTTCTAATTGTGTCTTTGTTGTGTCTCATGGACTAGCCCACCCCTTCAGCAACTATTATTTCTAATAGGATGGCTAAAGTGAGGGATACAGGTTCCCAGTGGAACCGGGTTGTATGCCCCCTATTTGATCTTTAAATGAACCAAAGTCATGATAGAGAACTCTGGAAAACATCTGCATCATTACATAATTAATCACATATATTGTCCATTTTATGAAAACATAAATAATGTTAAAGTGTATAGAATTATACTGTTGTAGGGACGGACAAGGAAAGGGACCTAAGATAGCACCAAACACAGGAAAACAGTCTTATTTGGTTGCATCCGGATTTAGAGGGCATTGCTTCTGTTGTAATCAATTAATCCCCTGAACCCCAAGTTTCGGTAGTTTTAGAATTTGTACCCAACATGTAAGGGAAGTGGCTCAGAAGTTCACAGTCTGTAGAAATTCACAAAAATCAGTTTTTGTTTCTGTTTTTGTTCCTCTGTTCTGGGCAAGTTAACTTTTCAAAGACACCTTGGAAAGGGAGAGCTTTTTTGTCTCTTTTTTTTCTCCCTGCCAGCTGTCACCATGAAGCCCAATTGGTAACTTTTTTATCTTAGAAATCTAGCCATCTCTGTGAAGCCCCAGCTCAAGGCCAGAGGCCTTGTTCACATATTTTGTGAAAATCTAGTAAGGCGGTGTCAAGCTTAGGGGTGGTGATTTTTCCAGCCAGTGGCCAAGTAGAACAGGGCAACACGAAAAGTGGAAGTTTATCTACATTGAACTCTTTCAGAGGGACTCTTTTGCTGAAAGACCTAATGTAAGCCTCGGTGAAGACTTCTGGAGAAGGTTATTTAAGACATATCTATGGACCTGGTACAGAGGGGGAAGACGGGGAAGACGAGGCTGAGAGCAGCTCCGTGGATCTGAGAATGAGGAAGATGAGATGTAAAAGAATAATGGAAAAGGGGTTTGGGATTTTCCTAGAACAAAACTTGAGCAGTAGAACAGGTAGAGCAGAGGTGAAGATGGGAGTGAGTATTCCAAAAAGCCTGTGAGGGACTTTAAATTCTTAGTAACCTGTTTTCAGTGATGACAAAGCAACTTTAAAGGCTATTTTTATTACATCTTGGATAGGGGTCTGAGGGCTCTTCTCAGCTGGTTTGAGCTTTGGTTTAGCTTCTTAGAGGACTTGGTGGGACCTAGTGCAGGCACAGACAGAAAAAGAGAGGAGTGAGTGAGTGGAGGGGTACCTCGGTACCTGCTACCTCAGCAAGGGGGCAATGGTCTGAGAACTGGCGGAGGTTTGGGTTTTTGATGTAGTAATTGGAGGGAAGAAATCAGGTTGCTGAGGTGGGAGTGACAGCAGAGAGTCTAGAGCAGAAGGCTGAGGGTGAGGAACTATTGGAGAAGCATAGTACAGGATCTGAGTGAAGGAGGGAAAAGGATTCCACATAGGGGAATTTTCCCCTTTTGAGCACTTGCTGAAGTTAAAAATGTCACGCAGAATTTGAGGATCTAGAGAACCCTCTGGGGGCCATAGTTTTTGGTTGTCTAATTGGTTATATGGCCAATGCTGTGTACTGAATTTGATGAGGAGTTTGGGTTCCACCAGGCAGCCCCGGTATACTCACATCCCCATGAATTACACAAGAAGTTGGCTTTCCCCCCACACAGCCATGGCTGTTTGTGGCTTTGATAGTCCGCCGGGCATATATAGTAATCTAGGCTAACCAACCTGAATCTGGCTCGCGTTTCCGTGCATCCATAATGTTTGTTTCAATTATCTATGGTATGGAAGGGATTTAATGGAACTTTAGTGGGATCCTCTTCATTGGGGTTATCTCAATAGGAAAGACCTATACCAAGCTGAAAAATGTCTGGGTGGAGAGATAGCCACCAGGTCCCTAAGGGGGCTGTATGCGAGATAGACCATACTTCTTGTCTAGTAGGATTTCAGATCAGCCTTCACTGCTGAACAGGCTGATGAGGGTTAGGAGTACTGGTGGCCAAGGGGAGAGTCTATAGTCTTGTCCACATAGCGAATACGCAATTTGAAATGGTTACCAGTTTTTTCCAGTTTCCAACCAGAGTCTGGACACAGCGAAGGCTTGAGATGAGAGGCATGGATCCAAAAAGTGATTCTGTCTACTTTTATGGCTGTAGGTGTTATAAGTAGCACCTGGTATATTCCTTTCCAGCGGGGTTCTAGGGATAACACCTGATGTTGTCTTATGTTGACGAAGTCTCTTACTTGATATTGATGTGGAATCCCCTCATCCCCAGGTTGGTAGGCAGTGGCCAGCTGTTTCCACAGTTATCACTGAGTTCTTTCAATGGCTTTAAGTCTGTCAAGCAAGGGGTGTGGAAGGGATTGTTAGGCCTTAGAGTTGGGAATTAGGTCCCTTACTGGATGATGGGCATCATAGAGAATTTCATAGGGGGTGAGGTTACACAAAGAAACTGAGGGAGTATTTCTCGCATGAAACAGTGCATAAGGCAGGAGCATAGTCCAATCTTTTATGCCGGTCTCTAAGCTTAATTTTGTTAAGGTCTCTTTAATGGTTCTATTTATTTTTTCTACCTCTCCTGAGCTCTGGGGTATATAAGCATAATGTAACTTACAATTAATCCACACCTGACTTACCTGGGCCATGAACACAAGTCCATTATTAGACCCTATTATCTTAGACAGACCGTATCTTGGAAAAATATCTTCCAGGATCTTCTTGAGAACCATTTGCGCCGTTTTTTTTTTTTTTTTTTCTGTGTGTGTGTGTGTGTGCGTGTGTGTGTGTAAGGCTTCAATCCATCCTGAGAATGTATCCACAAAGACTAGGAGATATTTAAGTCCATACCTTGCTGGCTTAATTTCAGTAATGTCCACTTCCCAGAATTGTCCTGGTCTGGTTCCTCGTAGGTGCTTTCGTCTAAGAAACTTGGAAGGGTAAGCATTAAACAATTGACTGACCCGACAGGCTTTTGTTACCAGTTCAATTATTTGCTTTCGCTGTGAGTCAGTTAGTGGAAAACTCTGTTCTTAATCCTACAGGAATGCCTGCAGTTTCTTTGAACCAAGGTGAGTGAGTTGATGTACATTTTTAACGTAGTGTAGGGCTTTCTGTAATTGCAGGCTGAGCTCAGTAAAGTTGAGGCGTTCAATGTCAGTGTCCTTAGATGTTATCTAAAACTTCCTGGTACTTAGGGGTCCATTGGAATTGGGCATCTCCCTTTAACAGCGGGTATAAAGGAGCAGCTAAGGACTCAAACCCATTTATCCATAACCTGCAAAACCCAGCAATCCCAAGAAACTCTTAGTTGTCTGCTGTAAGATGGGGTTGGTATCTGCTCAATGGTTTGTTTTCTGGGCTCAGTGAGCCATCGTTTACCGCCCCTAAGGAAATAGTCGAGGAAGATTACTTCTTGCTGGCAAATTGGGCAATTTTGGCCAAAGCTCTATACCCGAGTTGAGCAAGCTCGGATAATAGTGCTTGGGTCCCAGTTCACAGTTTTCCTTGGTGTTGGATGCCAGTAGCAGGTGATCCACATATTGAAGCTGGGTGACTTCGGGGTGTGTAGTTCAGAAATTTTTGAGATCTCTGTGAAGGGCTTCATCAAAGAGAGTGGGGGAGTTTTTGAACCCCTCTGTGAGTCTAGTCCAAGTTAGTTGACTAGACTTTCCGGTTTCTGGGTCTACCCACCCAAAAGCAAACAGCAACTGACTATCTTTATGCAGAGGCAAGCAAAAGAAAGCTTGTTTTAAGTCCAGAACAGTATACCATTTCTGCTCAGGGTTCAGAGTGCAAAGCAGATTGAACAGATTAGGTACCGTGCGGTGAATGTCCTGCAATCTGTTGTTGATCTCTCTTAGGTCTTTAACAGGGTGATAGTCCCTGGTTCCTGGCTTTTTCTTCTAATAGCAGGGGAGTGTTCCAGGCCAATTGACAGGGCCTTAGGACCCCTAAGGCCAGATATTTCTGAATATAGGGCCTTATCCCATCTTTAGCTTTTTATGCTTAGAAGATATTATTTGACATTGATTGGGGAGGCTGAGGTTTTTAACTCCACTGTTATTGGAGGTTGTTTCACGGCCAGGCCTAACACAGCAGTTTTTGCCCAGGCATCTCGGTAATCTGTTATCCATTTCTGGGGTAGCTTGCCTGTTTGATCAGTCTTGGGGGGTGTGAAGAGTGGACGTTCATCTTCTAGTAATATAGTTAAAGCCGTGACTATAGGAGTTTTTACTGAAGGATTTAGAAATTTCATTTGGGGGCCTTCAGGGTTAAAAGTTATTTTGGCCCAGAGCTTGGTGAGCAGATCTCTGCCCATCAATGGGTGCGGGCATTCTGGGATTACTAGGAAGGAGTGATGGATTTTTCCTTTCCCCAGGTCCATGGTCCTCTTAGTAGTCTAAGCCCGATATTTACTGCCATTAGCCCTTTGAACTACAGACCTTTTATTTGATAGACGGCCCAATGGGGCCTTAAGGGCTGAGTATACTGCTCCTGTATTCACTTCAAAGTTTACTGGGGTCCCCTACACTTCAAATGTTACCCTGAGCTAGGGGAAAGAATCTGAGCCCCAACTTTCTTAGTCATCCCCCAGAGTCAGAATGGCTGGCTGGCGTGTCTGTCTCTTTATAGGGCACTCTTTGGCCCAGTGTCCTTTTTTTTTTACAATAGGCACATTGATCTGAGGCCAGGGGTGGCCTGTGGCACGGGCCCAGGTATCGCTTCCTGTCACCTTATGTCTTAATTTCTGGCCTCTTTCTTGTTGTGACCAGGATCTTAGTCAATGCCTTAGTCTTTCTTTTGCTTCTCTCATCCTCCCTCTGCTCCCTTTCTTTTTCCCTGTTTCTCTCTTATAGTATACTTTTTCGGCTTCTCTGACTAAATCTCTCTTTTAACTTTTTTTTTTTAATATCCATGGCAGCTTCAACAATTAAGGCCATCGTGACAGATGCCTTTTGATCTGCTGCCTGAGGATCGAAAGGAGTATATCTCTTATATGCCTCCATAATTCTCTCTAGAAACATAGAGGAAGATTCATCAGGCCTTTTAATAATTTCTCTTACCATGGCCAAATTAGTTGGTCACCTAGCGGCCCCTTGGATACCCGCTATTAGAGCCTGGCAATAATTGGACAGATGCTCCCTATCTTCAAAGGTGTTGGGGTCCCAGTTGGGTTGGTTAAAGGGGAAGGCAGCTTTTATTATGTTGGGAAGTTGTGTTGGTCGCCCATCAGGTCCAAGGATATTTTTTTCTAGCTTCCAGGAGGTTTTTCTCTCATTCCTCTGTCATGAAGAGAGTTCCTAGGAGTTGTTGGCAGTCATTCCAAGTAGGCAGGTGTGAAAACGTTGGCGAGTTCTCTGAGTTTTTTTAGCCGGGCCAGCTTCCTCCAGGGAAGGAGGCGCTGTGTGTGTCATGGGACAGTCATCTGGAGGGCGCTGGGCCATTCTGGCTTCCTCGAATGGTGGAGAGGCTGAGTCAGCAGCAGGGGAATTAATTACAGGGTTTTGGGGGTTGGGGGACAAGGGCAGAGGATAACGACGAGTAGAGTCTTGAGACTCAGGGAGAACAGAGGGTGGAGGTTGAGGAACAGAGAGTTTGAGAGATAGAATCATAGGGGAAGGAGTAGGAGTGGGTGCAGGGACAAGGAAAGGCTTCACCCATGGAGGAGGAGATTTGCAGAGGTCCTGACAAGTTAAGATATATGGCTATTGATCTGGATGTCTATGTGGCCCCGGCTGAAAGACAATATCTCAGACTTTTCAAATTAGTGCGAAGTAGAAACATCCTTCTAGAGGCCATCTGACTACAAAGGTGGGTTATTCTGAGACACAGAATCTGCCAGGTCTGGTGTTTTAATGAAAAAGAAAGATTCTGAGCCCTTAAGCAGACTTTGGTCCAGTGATTAAGGGTCAGGGACAGAGGCATTGAAGTGCTCTGTCCCATAATGAAATATACACAGACAGTGAAAGCAACAACACACGACACAGACAAGACAAGACAATAAAGACAGGCAATGGACGTCCAATACTGAGACCAGGACTGAGTAGCCGGCAAAACCTGATGGGCTGGCAATTCCGAATCTGAAAGAAAATATCACTGAGTCGAGGAGACTATGGTTCCTCGATTTTCCGAGTGAATCCCCCAGGGACATGGCCTGTGGCTCTGTGACATGTGTGTCAGCCACCGTGGGAGAGAGCTCACGCTCTTTACCAAAAGCCATTTTGTCAAACCCTAACCTGAATCCTGAAACCAGAAAGAGGGGCCTTATTTACCCCCAGAGCATCCCGTTGGGGGTCTTTCATCTGCAGCTGCCGGATCTCGCTGGGGCCACCAGAAGTAAAGGTCGGGTGAGCATCGATGAAAGAGACCACCAAGAGACTGTATAATGCAACAGCAAAGGGTTTATTGGGAGTCCGGCATGCAAGGGCTCAGAGCTCGCTTGAATAGAGCAGAGAGCCCTGAGAACAGCTTAAGAAGTGCTTATATATTTTCCTTGGAGAGGGCAGGGAGGGAAGTTTATTGATGGGTAAGGGCGAGTGGGCGGTTTGCGTGCAAATGGTTGATGGAGTACAATCTGCAGTTTGGCAGTTGGGGGCAGCACATTCTGGGAACAAGAAGAGCAAACAGTTCTCAAGATTTCAACAGTGTTTTATTAAGCATACAGAAAAACAGGAAGTGACAAGTACCTATTTTATTAACCTTTCAATATAAGTATGAAAACAGAAATCTAGGTTAGATTTGAAGCCCAGAAGTTCATTTGGCCCTTGATTGGTATACTTAGCTTTGAATTACGTTCCGTAGAGATGTCCCAGAAATATGGATATACAATGACACAGGACCTTGTACCTTCTCAGAGGTCAGTTCCAAAACACAGTCTCTAAGGGGAATCACACCAAAGTTCAAGACAAGATGGACTCAATTATCTCTACCAACCGCCACACAAATGACCACAATTAAAACCAAAACACTCCCAAATGGCACTCATCTTGTTCCAAATAGACACTCATCATAACTTCTGGCAGGAGGATTCCATGAGAGGCGCAGCACAAGACAGTGTCCCAAATAATCTCCCTTTCCCCTCATTTGCCAAAAGTCAGAGTGGCCTGGACACCCTTCCTGTGAACCAGGAGTGATCAAATATGCCTGCCATTAATACAGCTCTGTTCTTCAATTTGAGGCCTACTGACAGTGGGGTTTAGATTCTTTATTTGAATTGGATTCATAAGAAAACCCAAGAACCTATGGGCTAGCATCTGCAGGGCTTTGAAGAACTCAATTGACCCAATGGATCCCTTTTCTCACTTGATTGAGGTCAGGAACCTTACAGAGGAATGCGAGAGACTTCATGAACAATGACTGATTTTTTGGCCATTTTGATTTTGGATCCACACATGGGATCTTTCTTTAGATCCATTAGGTGCTGATAATCTAAGCCACAGGCTCACACAGAGCCAAGAGGCTGATTCAGACACATCCCTTTACAATGCATTTAAGCAAAGAACCACAGGTGATGCCCATTCATTTCCGTTTGAAAACTGTTTTCTTCAGGCTTCACAAAAGCGTGGCCTGAGGCAAAGACCTTCCTGACATTCAGGGCAACAGAACAATAGGTAATCAAAAGGCCCTTCGCAGGGTTTCTCTACTGAGACTTTCGGGGTCACAGTGATATCTGACTTTTCTGAGATGCTTGCCATTCTCTTCAGCTATCCAGTACATGTCCATGTCACAGTGCTTGGAGGTGGTACATATCGTGGATGCAAATGCATGAACCTATTCTGGAGAGTGGCTAGATTTCAGGAAGAAAACAGGAACTTAGGAAAATAGCAGGTGTTGCCCATCGATAAGGCAAGCCCTAGTGCATTCATAAAATGGGCAGGATGAATGCTGGGAAGCTTTCTACTTGACAGGAAACATCCATTGATGCATTCTCTTTTCTAATGTCTACAAGCACGGACACAGTGGGATACACAGACATAGAAACACTCGCCTTGTGAAACAACTTACTAGAAACAGTTCACTCCAAACCAAACAAACCGACTTTCCTGCCTATTCTCAGAACATGAGACAAAACCACAAACACACATCCTCACCCACAAAGGCACCTCCTTCCCCAAGTAGGTCTCTCACTCTCCAGAGTATCCTCTTACTGCTGGGCCATACTATGTTCCCCCGATATGGCGTTTCCTGTCTCAGATCTGGTCTCCTTGTCCAACTCTGTGAAGTGGTCAGGAGCCAGCTGTGAGCCACTACCTACTTTTTCAGGAAAGGCCCCTCTTCAGAGAACTCCTGGCATTTGGCCATTCTCACATCAGTCGGTACCAAGAAAGACTGACTCTGTCCTTGCTAAATCGAAGCAAGTGAGAGACTGGGACTGGGACTGAGACTGACTCTGTGTGCCTGGCTTCCTGGATCCCAAGTTCAGAGAGTTCCATTACCAAGGGATTGAAGTGTGGTCACATCCTTCAGGAACTGAATGAGTTCACTGCCTTGGCAACCACTTTGTCCAAACAGTTGCTTTCAAGCGTACCATGAGAAGGAGGCTTACCCTATTTTCTGTGGCACTTTCACAAATTAGAATGGTATATCAACCATAGGCACCAAGGAACCGCTCTCCACACAGGCCTGATTTGGTCCATCTTCTTTATATTTGGAAGAGAGCCTTTAGTCCAGGGAGCACTGCAGTGAACCTCTGCACTAAAACTATTAGCAAGCACCTGATGGAGGACGCCTCCATAGGTAAGTGGCTCCTTTATAACATCTTATATCTGGTTAAGGGAGATCTCTTCTGATGACAGAGATGTGGCACGGGGAGGCTCACATATAATTCTGTCCAGGACAGTAACGAGAATCTTTCTGTCCTCTGTTCTGTTCTGTAGGGAATTCCTCTGGAACTGTAGAGAGGTGCCGACGGGCACGCACGCGCTACTACCCTGGAGCTTTAGCAAGATGTTGCACTCTTCCCCTGTTTCTGTGTTTAGGCGCTGGGTTTCTGTTTATTTGTGTTCTGTGTTCTATTTTTTGGTTTTTGTTTGTTTGTTTTTGTTCGTTTTGTTGTGTGATTTTGGTGGTAAAAACTTAAGTACATTGGACATGAAAATCAGAAATAAAGAGATTAAGCCTTTCACCCCTTTGGACTGTGTTGTAAGGAACTGCAATGAACTTTATCCCCCATTGTAAAGCAGGATGATAGAAGCCCCTAGCTGGCTGCCTGGAGCACACCCATTGCAGAGGGCTATGCCTGCTGGGGACCTAAGAACTGAGTATCTCCCAGGTTAACAAGTGAAACTCCTTTAAAACCCCTTGTCCCTCCAGATAAAGAGAGTCACAACTTTGGCAGAGTCCCCTGTGTTTCTCCTTTGTTAGCCAAGCAATAAAACTCCTTTTTTCTTTTTCTCAAAACCCAGTCCTCATTATTAAATTTGTATTAATTGGCTTCAAGGTCAGGAACCAAACTTTAAGTTACAAATCTTGTACCCACCCTCCGCCCCTGAACTTTGTGAGAGCTATCTACTGAAATGTTAGGAGATAGAGCATGCTTGATGTGGAACTGAATCAGAGGAGCTAATCCTGTATGTAAAAGGGGAAACTGAGGGACTCCCAGCAGCTGCCAAAGCCCTGTTGATTCAGGGAATTACCTCCTTCCTTCCCTGCACTGTAAGGATTATGCCACCTCTGTCTTGTTAAAAAAAGAGAAAAAGAAAAAGGTGACACTAAATGCAGTAAAGTCACCATGGAGACACTTTATTTTACATTTCAGGTTGCCCTTCTGTGAAAACATCTGGTCCCCTTGTGGGGACATCTATGGTGCCACTGCTGTAGGAGATTTTTCTCTTATCTGCTCTGGTTTAAAGGGTTCTGTCTGTTTTTGGGGAATGATCTTAGCTGAATGTGTGTCTAAATGATGATGTTTTATTTTAACAATCTGGTAACTTAATGGGTTTTTGAAGCATTGCACAATCTTGCAGTAAAAAGTCGGGTTTAGGTAATTGTTTAGTTTATGATTTCAGATAATTCATGCCAGAGAACTTAAATACTTAGGATGGATAACTGAAGAACTCTACTTCCAAGTTGGCAAGAAACTTCCCAATCATACGGTCTTTTTTTTTTTTTTTTTCACCAATTTTGAATTGGGTAGCCTGGGAAAATGTCACTGTGTGTACCAGTGCATTAATTTGGACATAAATAGTAAATCATAGTATGGTGTCTGTTGACAAAACAAGATGTAAAGATATAAAATTTTGTGAATTGTATCTTAAACTTGTATCATAATTTTCAACATCTGAACCTGAAAATTATGGTTAAAATGCCTTAGTCCTGAGATGTCTGTTCAGAATAGCAGTTTTTTTGCTGCTCCTTCCAGACCTCAGCCATGACTTATGTTGAAATGCAAATGAAAGAAGCCTGCAAGCTTTGTAGGAGAGTGATTTGAGGTCTAAGGGAAAAAAAAGGTAAATTGTATGTTATTTACTAATTACTGGCAAGTCATTTTTTCTAGGACTCTTATTTTTTTTCTTAGATACTTTATGTTTTTTGACCTCATGATTTTGAGCATACAGACCTAGGTTAATGTTTTTCTGATCAGTTCTATCTTTGACCAACTGTGGACTTTTTGAAACATTGCAATAAAGATTTCAACTACGAAAAGCTACAAGGCCTTTACTATTATTATGTGTGCACAAATTGTTATGTGTTGTATGTCTATATATACATATGTCCGTATATCATATATATGATACACAAATTAACATATATAAGGAGCACTCATAAAAAAATAGCACTTGTAAAAACAAATTTTAAAAAAGTGGATCCAAAGATCTTTAATTCACGTGATTTAAATGTTTAAATTTAAATTGGATAAAGAGATAAAAACAAATGTCTTTAAATTTAAGCTTACAAAGTTTTCTAGGTGTTCAAACATCTAACAAAATATTAACATCTACAAAATGTCTAATATGCCTTGGCTCTAGTACCTTTCCTTCAACATAAAAATGGTTTACACTGTTCAATACATTTCTCTAACTTTTTGATAAATAAGTAAAGTAAATTTGATATGGGATTACTCATTCATGAGTACTTTTGTTAGATATCTGATTGATTTACTAAGATCTGTATTTTTTTAGTAAACTCTGTATAAGATTGTAAAAATCAGTCATGTGTTAATGAGACAAAAATTTCTTAAAACATAAGTTTACCCATAACATTGAGTTTATTAAGATTTATGTTTTCTAGAGCAAGCAACCATAAAAATTAAACAACTGATTAAATAAAAACTGTTATTTTAGAGCACTGTACTGCCATTTCTTTAAAAGCCAAACTTGATTAATGTAGAAACATAAATGTAATTGTTATGCTATTAATGTTTTCATATCTTACAGGTATGCAAGTCTGTAAGGTAGAAACGTTTAAAGAGTATTATATCAAGCTGGTGCTCTGAAGTTGTGTGGTAAAAAATATATTGTGGATTTATTTACCTGTTATCAATAAGATATGTAAATTTTTATGTTACTTTTTACATTGGGGAACAATTTAAATGTATTTTTAAGTTAATTAGAGCCTAATCTTTGTAAAGGTTAAAAACTTTCAGCCTTTCTTTAATTCATGTTTTAAATGTGATATCATATGGTGTTAGCTAATGTTCATGTGACCTCAAACAATTTATTTAAACATTGTCAAATGATATTTAAAAATAAAGATCAGCTTTAGAACTAAAATAGTTAAGATTTATAAAGAGCCCTGCCTTACCTGAGATAAGGCTGTGTGTCCCATCTTACTACATGTGAGAATGACTATGAAACCATTAGGTCAGATAATATTTCTTTAAAGTTATGTTAAAAAGTTTTTTTTTTTATTGTCAATATTCCTAGGATCTCAAACAGGGGATATAATGTATAATTCAGCCAAAAAATTCAGGGAAGATATTACACGAACTAAGTATTTTTACTTTTGTTAATTTTAGTTTGAAATTTTCTTATAAGTCATCTAAAGATTCCCTGTTAGTTTTTTACAAATGTGTTGCTTTAAGAACACAACATGTGTTTATTCAAGGTAATAAGTCATCAACTACAATACAGACAGAATAATACAGATCCCAATTAATAAAAAGGTAATTATAAAGTTATAGACATTAAAGCCCAGTACTCTTAATGTAAGGCTGTTAAAATTTATTTGCTGGATTTTTAAGATTAGGATTTAAAATGAATGTTAAATGAAAAGGGCCAAGAAAACCAATATTTGGCTCTTGCCCTCTGAGTCAGTCTGAATCCAGGGAACAGGGGACTTCTCTAAAGAGCTTTGCAACTCTGAGCCACATAACCTCCTGATCAGGGAGATTAATGAGACCACTGGAGAACAGAAAGCCAATCAGTGCATTTGTTACAAAGAGGAGAGTCATCATAGAAAGGAGACATCCATGATGCTTCTGAGGGAAGCCAAATGGTCAAGCAAGACCTGGACCCACCTAGCGCAAATGGCACTAGCAGAACTGAGAATCTCTTCTCAAGTTTCCCCAGAATTGATTCCCACAAAAGCTCAGCTGACTGTTAACAATAGATAGAAACAAAAGTCAGTTTGACTGCTTCATCTTAAACACTTAGCAAAGACAGTTAAGACCAAAATACAGCCACTCCTGGGCATTTTAAATAATAATAATAATAATAATAATAATAATAAATTTTTAAGGTATGCACTTTATGTTATCCTCCCAAAATAAGTAAGACTGGAGGCTACAAAGAAGGATTCTCACACAGGAATGCCTAATACTTATAAAAAGAGACTATGAAGAAGAGCTGCCACAGGCAGAAGTTTTCAGTTTAAGACCTACAGATATTCCTAACCTACACAGGTAGGCTTGGTGTTTGCTAGTACGATTATCCAGCCCTGAGTAACAGAATTAAAGGTTTCTCTATTAGACGCAGAGGTCATACTAGTAAAAGGATTTTTACAAGATCAGATGACATTAAATTATTAAACTGTGTCTTATTGGGAGGGCCAACTGTAACACTTAAAGTTAAATATTAAGTTGACAGTCCTGATAATTGGGGATATTAAAGACTGGTGAGGGAATTTCTATACAGTGACATGTTCCAGCTGCTGCAACATTTATTCAGTACTCATGGTTTTTGTTTCACTCATAGAAGAATCCATTCACAGATGACTTTACAACCTGTTCTTCCCCAACCTGACTTCAAACCGAACTGACTTCTAAAGGGCAACTCATGTCTCTCAACTGACTTCTAATAGGCAACTCATGTCCCTCACGACGAGCCCACTCACGCCACCCTGTCTCAGGACAGAAGAAGAAAAAATTAGTGATGCCACTCTTTTTACAACAATGGAGAGAAAGATAAATAGACAATCAATATAAATAATTAATTAAGTCAGGTAAAATCAGGGAGATCGGTTTTGGGTGAGTTGTAAAAATTTGGAGACTCTTATCTGAGGGATTAAAATTTCCTCAGTGCTCTTCCCATAATCTATCAAAGATTTGAAAGGGACACAGAGAAAAGGGGGAAATTGTAGACCCAACCTGATCTTTTATTAAAATTGGGAGCCATCATGCCACAAAGCCATGAAAAGATAATTTTGGCTTTACCATAAATTACTTCAAATTCTGAACCTGCGTGGAATGCCTGCCCACGCCTTGAACTCACGCATGCCCAGCTCTCTGACCAGATAGCAGCCCTCTCTGAAACTTTAGTGACACATCATAAATATTTGCCTTCTCTGGCCAGACAACAACCCTCTCTGAGGCTCTAATGGTCCTCATGAATTCTGATGTAGGGACAGCAAAAAAATTGTAAACTACCTTTAATGTGATGTTTATCAGAGTTCTGTTATCTGTAACCCCCCTTTTGTGTAACTTTCTGGGCTATAAAACTGGGCTGTAGGAAAGCTGGGGATGCTGTCTTGTTCCCACCATTTTGGGAGGGAGAGGCAGCACGGCCGGTGGAAATAATAAGCTTAATTTTATTTGATTTTAATTTGAGTCAGTGGTCTTTTCTAGCGTCCTGGTCTAACAGGTAAACACTCCAAAGACGTGGAGCTCTGCCGGCCTAAAGACTTCTTGAGAAACTTCCTCTGAGGTTGGGCACTTGAAATATATGTTGTTGTAAGGAGATTGAGCTTCCTTTCTAGTGACACCATAAAAGCTGGGTCTGCATCTACGTGACCTGGAGGACATGGTTTCTTGTATTCTAATGAACATGAGGCAGCAGTGCTGAATTTTGTATTTGTAGGTAAACTGTGGCCACTTGGTGCTAAGTGTCTCCCCGTGTGAACTGTGAAGCCATTTGGTCATCCTCCACTTTTCGTGGTGTTTCTTGCTGCTGCACTGGGAGTTTGGTATTTGCTTCATGAAATACAACGAGTTCAACTGGGACCCAGTATTGGAGGGAGTTCTGTCACTTGTGGTGACAGAGAATGCACCAACCAGGCTTCTATCTCACAAAGCTTGCCCATTTGTCCATAGAAATCTGACTCTGAACGTTGCCCAGAAACCTCTCCATGTAACAAGAAGGGTCTGCTGGCTGCACCATATCAGTCACAAGCCATTTTGAAGGCAATGGAAAATCCTCCTGGCCACACCACAGATGTATTATCACACACCTGCCCACCACTGCAATAGGCCCACTACTCAGCAGGGTCCAACTTACTGGCATCTTTGTTCTACACCATTTTCATGAAACCCCGTCAATCATGGCATTCTCTTGTACACTCATGATCAGGAAAAAGACATCCAAAGGTTCTCCAGTGCCACCTGGTTAAGGGAATTTCAAAAATTTTATTGTATTTATTTAGCCATTTTTCATGGATGAATTTGGAGGCATTGTGGGTTTCAGTTCATTCAGGAACCATTAAATGGTGAGGAAACTCATTTCAATGAAATCTCTGGAGAAATCTCACAGGCAAGTCATCCCATAGAGTGGTCAAAAGGTCACATGAAGCCAGGCCCATTGAGGTCTTCAATGTGACGTCCATGGGTGTTCTGACTGTCAACTATGGCTGCCACATCTTTCAGAATAAAATCATGTGATATCTTAGCTGAGATTCCAAGGCTCTGTGGAAAGTAACCCTTCTTTTTTGATCTCAGTTTCCAAGGGGAAATCCAATGCGTGGCCTCCTAAAATCTGAACACAGTTCATGGCAATATTTCTCTGAGATCAGTTCCAGAACTCAGACTCTAAGGGGAATCACACCAGAGTTCAAGCCCAGGTAGACCCTGTCATCAGTTCCAAGCACTACACAAATGACCACAATTAAAACCAAAACACTCCCACAAGGCCCTCATCTTCTTCCATATAGACACTCATCATAACCTGTGGCTGGAGGTTTCCATGAGGGGCTCAGCCCAAGACAGTGTACAAAATAAACTCCCTTGCCCCTAATTTGCCTAAAGTCAGGGTTGCCTGGACACCCTTCCTGAGAACCAGGATTGATCAAATAAGCCTGCCATAAATACTGCTCTGCTTCTCCAATTTGAGGCCTACTGACTCTTGGGTATAGACTCTTTATGTGAATTGGAATCATGAGAAAACCCAAGCACATATGGGCTATCATCTGCAGGGTTTTGAGAACTCATTTGACACAAAGGATCCTTATTTTCACTTGATGGAGGTTAGGAACGTTACAGAGGAAGGCGAGAGACTTCGTCCACAATGACTGCTTTTTTGGCCATTTTGGTTTTGGAAGCACACGTGGGAACTTTCTTTAGATCCATCAGGTGCTGAGAATCTATGCAACAGCCTCACACATGGCCAAGAGTCTGATGCAGACACATTCCTTTCCAAAGCAATTAAGCAAAGAGCAACAGGTGATGCCCATTAATTCCCCTTGAAAACCGTTTCCTTCAGGCTTCACAAAGGAGTGGCCTGAGGCAAAGACCTTTCTGACATTCAGGGCAACAGAACAATAGGTAAGCAAATGGCCCATTGCAGGGTTTCTCGAATGATATCTGAGTTTTCTGAGATGATCCCATTCCCTTCAGCTATCCAGTACATGGGCATGTCACAGAGCTTGGAGGTGGTACATATCGTGGACACAAAACCCTGAACCTATTCTGGAGAGTGGCCAGAATTCAAGAAGACATACAGGAACTTAGGAAGATAGTAGTTGTTGCCCATCCATTAGGCAAGCCACAGTCCATTCATAAATTGGGCAGGATGAATGCTGTGAAGTTTTCTACTAGACAGGACACATCCATTGATGCATTCTCTTTTCTAATGTCTACAACCACGGACACAGTGGGATAAACAGACATAGAAACACTCGCATTGTCAAAAGACTTACTAGAAACAGTCCACTCCAAATCAAACAAACCGACTTTTCTATATATTCTCAGATCATGAGACAAAACCACAAACTCACACGCACACCCACAAAGTCAACTCCTTCCCCCAAGTAGGTCTGTGACTATCCGGAGTGTCCTCTGAATGATGGGACATACTACGTTTCCCCGAAATGGGCTGTCCTATGTCATATCTGGTCTCCTTGGCCAACACTGTGAAGTTGTCAGGTGCCAGTAGTGAGACACTACCTGCTTTCTCAGGAAAGGCCCCTCTTCAGAGCTCTTCTGGAATTTGGCCATCCTCACATCAGTAGTTACACAGAAAGACCGATTCTGTCCTTGGTAAATCCAAACATGTGTGGCCACTGGGACTGGGACTGGGAATGACTCTGGGTGCCTGGCTTCCTGGATCTCAAGTTCAGAGAGTTCCATCACCAAGAAAGTTATATAGGTCACTTCCTTCAAGAACTGAATGAGGTCACTGGCTTGGCAACATCTTTGTCCTAACAGTTACTTCCAAGTGTCCCAATAGATGGAGGCTGCCCCTACTTCCTGTGACACTTTCACAAGTAAGAATGGTATATCAAACATAGGCACCCGTAAACAGCTCTCCACACAGGCCTGGTTTGGTCCATCTTCTCTACATTAAGAAGAGAGAGACTGCTTCAGACACACCCCTTCATCCTGACCTGTTTTTTTTTTTTTGTCATGAAAGATGACTTTAGCTCTCTCAGGTCCTTCATAGCTTTCTATATCTTCCCCAGGGTTCACTTCTGCATGGACCTTTGAGGTTCTCAGCAGGTGGAAGATCTCTTACATTTCTATATAAGACCAACTTTGTCCTTGCTTTTCTGTAAAGTTAGGTTGAGGAAACAAAGTATGGTTAGGGTTAATAACATGATTGAGTTGGGTTAGGAATCATTCTGCTGCATGAATAATGGTATTGGGAACCTGCAATATTTATAAGGATATATAGAGGTGAAATATATGTATGAAAACACAAATCTAGGTAAGATTTGAAGCCCAAAAGGGCATTGGATCCTTGATTGGGATACTTTACTCTGAATTATGTTGTGCACATGTGTCTCAGATAAATCTATGCATAATGGCATAGGACCTTTTACCTTGGATAATTGAATGTCGAAGAGAACATCCAGTCAAAAAAGGATAGTTGGTAGGATTAGGAAGATACTTGATAGGATTAGAAAAAAGAGTCAGTATAGGATTTGGACAAAAAGTTCTTTAGCAATAGGGTTTCAGGTAGACAGAAAATGTAAATGTCAGCACATTTGAAGTCAGTCACAATGATGAACTGGGGAAAATATGTAGGAAAGCAGATATCATTAGAGACATTAGGAAATCAGGCAAATGATGAAGTGATTGATAGGATTAGACATTTTCAACAGGCTTGAGGTTGAATACATATCTTAGGAAGAAACAAAATATGTAGTCACCAATAGGATTGACATTTGAGAGCATTAGGCAACATGGACATGGGTGATTTTCATAATCCATACTCACATTCCATTTTAGGCTTTGGTACAATTGTAGTGTGACTTTGCATTTTGTGGCCAGAATATTACTGTGATAAAATGTATATGTAGATCAGGTGACATGAGTATTTCTTGCACCATTTCTGGGAGCAATATTAGAAGAGATATAAATTAGTATTGGGGGCACAAATAGGTGTACCATGTGTGAATATATAATATAACTGATTCCAACTTTAGAAATTGGAATAAATTTATATCTGAAAATACACAGTAAATGTTATATTGATATACATACATTCATTCCAACAAGTTATACATCTAATGGTAATATTAGGGTTGTGGTTTATCATAAAGTGTGTGAGTTTTGCTTCAAAATTGATTATGGAAATCGAAAATAATGTGTTTGGAAAGAAGTCTCATGAAATGACCAGTCAAAAGCAAGGAGGAATACATGTGTACTGAAGCAGGAAGTGATTGAATGTGTTTCAAATGTCTTTAAATTTTGTGAACTTATGGATGAAATGTTTATACTATGATGTACAAAAACTGAAGAATAGTAATGTACCAGTGTTAAATAAAATGAACGTCAAAATACACATCATGCCCCATTGGAATCTACATGCATTGATGTTAAATTGGGTCAGTTACTCTAGAAATATAAGGATTTGTTTGCAACATTCAGTGAAGTGAGTTTTCAGTACTAGAAAACAAATATGTATTTCAGGTGATGAATATTTCTGAAAATAATCGTATGAAAATTTGATTATAAAACCCATAAATGAGCATGAGTGAATTATTAAGGGAGTGTATAATAAGACACATATATTTTATATTTGGAAATATATATATATATATATATATATATATATATATATATATATATATATATATATATCTCACAGAGAAAACATTAGGAAGTAGCAATATATATGCCAATCAAAATTAATCGTGAATATATATAATCCACTGATCCAAAAATATTAATTTTACTGAACATGGATTTATGTATAATGTTGTTCAACTAAAAAATCTCACTCATAGTTTGAATTTTCAGTTCCAAAAGCGTTTAGGAGGGGTGATCTCTTCTCATACTTTGTTTCTGCCAAGTTAGCCACCTCACAAAAATGTACGTGTGATACCAGGTATGATTTATATGTGCATATAAAAATACATGTGCTGAATTGGCTACAGAAAAAAGGAGACAGAATTCACATATGTGTTAACTTTAAAAACACATGGAGTACTATTTCAACAAAAAATTGACAAGATTTATAACTCCTACACTATATCATGCAAAAGGCAAGACCAACTATACACCATGCCTCCTCTGAACTGGTTGTATTAATATTATGTTTGGGTTATTGTCTCCATCATATTAGGATTAGTAGTCAGAGTCTATTAGGGTATGGGTTACTGACAGGGATTCAGTATTTCGAATGGAAAATTGGAAAATGAATCCAATGTGTATGTAAATATGTGCTACACAAAAATCTTCCCACTCTCATCCAGAACAATACCTTGACAACACCTTCACCCCATGTAAGACACAATTAGAGGAGAAGAGTTAGAAAATCCATGAATACATATCTGGAATGGAATGCGATCAGGAGTTCACAACCTTGGAAGTGTTAGAGGAGTTTCCAAAAGTAAGGGACAGGGTAAACACTTCAAAAGCATGGAGGTCTGTTGTCCTAGAGACTTCTTGAGATACTGCCTGTGAGGTTGGGCACTTGAAATATATGTTGTTGTCACGTGCTTTAGCTTCCTTTCTAGTGAAACCATAAACCTGGGTCTGCATCTATGTGACCTGGAGGACATGGTTTCTTAATTTCCATCCGTGGGTGGGCCCCTTGCTTAAGAGCTCTGGCTACTGGACAAATTTTACACAAAGAAGCCTCTAATCTGACTTTTGGGGCCCCTTGAACTATCTACTCCCCAAATCACTTCAAAGATCTTTTACCTTAAAAGGGCCTTCAAACCCTCCCTACATCCAGAGTTCTGTCGCTCCTCACTTCCTTTCTGGAAAACCCTAATATTATTTTCCTCCCCTGCTCTGCACTGAACCCTGCCTCACTGCTCCCAATGACTCCCATGTCTCACACACCAACTCATAATTGCTTGGAAAACTTAGATGATTTCCTCCCCTGTCATTCTTCCATTTCTGAGAGACCACTCACCAAGCCTGACCTTATCTGGTTTACTGACAGCAGTTCCTTTAGGCAGAATGGAACTCATTACTCTGGATACGCTGTATTTTCAGCCACTGAGATTATAGAGGCCAAAGTTTTGCCTTCAGGAACTACAGACCAGCAGGCTGATTTTATAGCATCCACTCGTGCCTGCCTTCTAGCACAAGGCAAATCCCTCACCCTCTAAACTGATTCAAAATATGTCTTCCATATCTTATTATCCCATGCTGCAATTTGAAAGAAGCGAGGCCTACTTACCACCAAAGGTAATGCGATCACTAATTCAGCTCTTATAACCAATCTGATAGAGGCCTCCCACTTACCCACCCAGTTGGGAGATGTCCATTGTAGGTCCCATCAGAAGGACTGCTCTCTTATCACTGAGGGCAATGCCAAAGCTGACCAGGTGGCACGAATGGCTGCTACCACTTCCAATCATGGCCCCCATGGTGGACATATAATGGCCACTTTAGACAGCTCATCTGAAGCCCCTACTTCTTTCAGTAAGAACAAGCATCTTTTCAAGTTCCTTCATACTCTATTCCTTTCCAATTCTCAGTCTTTGACCCTCTTTTTACAGAGTTTCTTCTTCCTCACTCCCTCTGACAAGCCATGCTACAGAATATAGCCTCTAATTGTCAGATCTGTCAGCGGACCAACCCTCATACTCCTTTAAGGCCCAAACGTTTCCCTTCCCAACAAGCCCGGGGACAAATTCCCTCTGCTGACTGGCAGGTAGACTTCACCAACATGCCCACAGTATGGCACACTAAATACCTCCTTGTCTTTGTGGACACTTTCTCTGGTTGGGTTGAGGCATTTCCCACTTCCAATAAAAAGGCTTCCACTTTAGCTTCAATCTTACTGACAGACATCATCCCCAGGTTTGGTATGCCCACTTCCCTACAATATGACAATGGCCCTGAGCTTACTTCTAGGATCACACAAAAGGTCTCTCAAGCCCTCTCCTTCAAGTGGCATTTCAACTGTCCATATTTCCCCCAGGCTTCAGGGAATGTGGAAAGGGTAAATCGTACTCTAAAGGAAGTCCTTACCAAATTGACAATGGAATTAAACATAGACTGGGTCAAACTCCTTCCCTTGGCTTTGCTTCGAATCAGAGCTCTCCCTAAGAAACCATCTTTACTGTCTCCTTTTGAGATAATGTATGAAAGACATCTTATAACCCCTGCGTTGGTCATTTCACAAGGACCTCTCACCCGAGATTTGTCTTTGCCTCTCTTGCTTCATCTCCGCTCGGAACTCTGGAAATATCAGGACTGGCTTCTTCCGGACCCAGTCTCCTCTCCAAACACTCCTCCCTTAACACCTGTTAGTCTAGTCAATTATAATACCCCAGAGGAGAAAGGGACTCTTGCCCCCAAATCGGAAGGCCCCTAGCCTGTCATTCTCTGTACCCCCACCGCCGCCAAACTCTCCTTACCAGACAACCGTCTCACTCCCTGGAATCACATGTCTAGGTTGACGCCACATCACCAGGAGGCCCCACATGCTGACGACAGGGCCACCCCAGAGGAACTCCAAGAATCACCTCCTGAACCTCCCCTTTACTCCTGCTCTCCACACCCATCTCACCCATTTAAGTTGCGGCTCACACGGTTTTCCTTGCAGCCCAATTCCTCTTAAAGAAGGCACAATGAGCTCTCCCAACACCCTAGTCTTCTCTAACTGCTTGTTTTTTGTGCTCTGCTTATTTTCTGTGCTCTGTCAGGACTGGTCTTTACCCTCCTCACCTACCATGCATTTATTCACTCTTCGGGAACGATACTCAGAACATGGCATGCAGAAGGTCCGCGGAGTGGATGCAACTACTTGCTTCATCCACAACTGCACCTCTATTTCCCTAAAATTGTCACCTTCAAGGACCTTCGTCCCTGGTAGCTGGAACTGGCCTTTCATTTGCTTCCTTTTTGATCAAACAAAAGATTATTGTCATTGGTGGCCTGAGATATATAATGGGTGCCCCTATTGGTCATGCAGGTTCCATGATGAACGTGGTAGCTATTCTTACCACTCACTCGGTTACCCTGAAGGGTGGACTTCTAGTTACATAAAGTGGCATAAAGGCTCTTCATCCAATAACAATGGATGGTATACTTTAGATAAACCTGACCCCAAGGCCAAACGTTGGGGCTATGTTGAGTTTGCTGTCTATGCTCAGACAATCTCAGTCAGACCCACAGGGTGGATGACTATTGGCCGCACCCTGATTACGCCACCTAAGGCAACCATCCAGGTAGTCAAACACATTAAGGACTCAGAATCAAAACTTCGAGATCGTATCCATAGCTCATCCAAAGAGGATTCAGAGCCTTCAACCCCCTCAGGTCCCCCTCCCACATGGCTCAATTTGCTACACCAAACGTTTTGATTATTAAACTCCACCCGTCTTTCTTTGCCTACTTCTCAGTGCTTTCTCTGTGCTTCACTTAGTCATCCACTTCTAGCAGCAGTCCCATTATCGGCAGAAAATATTCCAGCAAAACCCTACAATTTCTCTAAAAATGACAACCCCTACATGTGACACGTATCCCACTGTGGGAAAGTTATTCCACCAATACTTTATTTCCTTTCATCTGTTTCCACCTGCCAATAATGAATCCTTTACCCGTTTGTTCCTTGAGCTACAACACCCCATAGAGCCCTGTGTTTAGGCAACCTGAACATTTCCTCTGGTGTAATGGGTCTTTAAGTACCTCAACGATCAATGTCTCTGGCACCTGTTTCTTGGTTACTGTAGTTCCTCAGCTATCTTTGTATACTCCCACCGAATTCCGACAGTTGGCCCTACCTTCCCGCACCCGTAGGGTAGTCTTTCTGCCGGTTCTGGTAGGCCTCATTTTAACAACCTCAGTGACGAGTCTCGGACTCTCTGGTGGAGCTATAGGTCATGCTCTATGGGCATCCAATGACCTTCAACAAAAACTGCAGGAAACACTCAATACCATGGCTGAGTCTCTGGGTTCCTTGCAGCGGCAGGTTACATCATTGGCACACGTGGCTTTACAGAACCAAAGGGCAATTGATCTTCTCACTGCAGAAAAAGGGGTTACATGCCTATTCCTCAGAGAGGAATTTTGCTATTATGTTAATGAATCTGGGCTAATAAAAAAAATGTTGTTAAATTGCAGGAATTATCGACCCAATTGCTCAAACATACCTCCTCCAATCCCATCATGGGGTTCTTCCAATCCTATCTTGCCATGTACTTACTACATATCTTGGGGCCCCTTATTGGGATGCTCCTTTTTTGTGCTTTCTTGCCCTGCAAAATGAAGTGCCTTCAAACCCAACTGCAAAAAATTCCTAATCAAACTTTCAACCAGCTTTTGCTTAGGCACTACCAGCCTCTGATGACCGATGAACCCCCAACATCTCCAAGAGAACAGTAACTCAGTGATGAAGCTCACTACCAGGCATGATGGAATGCAATGGGTATCAGACAGCGGGAGACAACGAGCTCTGAGAACCTCTTAATCTGCCATCCTGGATTCATGAGTCTTTACCACCTTCTAAGATTTCTCATGGCCCTTGGCCTCTTCTATGTCAGTCCCCCAACATGGAAATTCTGCCAAAAAATGACATTTCCTTTAATTTTTATCTTCATTCTGTTTTTATTTGCTCTGATCTTCTTCAGGTGCTGCTGACGCCATGTCCAGGCAACGCTTCCAGTATTTCCTAGAGTCTCTGTTACAGGACCAGTGGCTGATACCAACAATCTCTTCCATCCAGGACTAGTTCCATGCCATCGACAACTTTGGCTTCAGGGAACATTCATTGACTTCACCCCTACGAAAGTAGCTGTCTATAGCCACTGGGTTTTATTTCTGGCTGCCATGATAATCCCAAACCTGCTCCCTGAGCATTCCTCCACTTCTCTTTCTAGGCCCCACACCACCCCACACAGCAGGAAGCAGCCGGATCTGACAAATGACGCCCCACTTCCTAAGAAAACAAAAAGGGTGGAATGTTGGGAAAAGAATAAATGGCAGCCATACCCCAGAGAAAAACCTCAACATGGCGCCTAAGGACTTCTTCTTCCTACCTTCTTCATTTCTGCAGTGGCGCAAAAAGTTCCCACCCTTGTGAACTCTCACGTCAGCACCAATTTCAAATCTCACTTGTGGGGAACCTTAGCCCCAATGAGAACTAATTCCTGGGCTCTGGAGCTGATATCTGAAAGAACTTGCCAATAAACGGGTTGCTGCCATTTATCTAAGCCCTACCATCTCCCCCTTAGTTCTATATAAGCACACAGCTTTGAGCAATGAAATTGGAATTCTCCCGGTGAAGTGTCATTGCGTGGGGAATTATTTCACTCATGATCAGCAACAGGATATCCAAAGGTTCTCCAGTGCCACTTGGTCATGGGAATTTCAGAAATTTGATGGTATTTATTTAGCCATTTTTGAAGGATGAAGTTGGAGTCACTGTACGTTTCAATTAATGCAGGAACCATTATGTGGTGAGAAAGCTCATTTAAATTAAAACTCTGGAGAAATCTCACAGGCAAGGCTTCCCAAAGAGTGGCCAAAAGGTCACATGAAGCCAGGATCATTGAGGTCTACAATATGAGTTCCATATGTGTTTAGACTCTCAACTATGGCTGCCAAGTCTTTCAGAATAAAATCATGTGATATCCTGGCTGAGATTCTCACTGCACTGTGGAAAGACACCCTGGCACTCGATCTCAGTTTTCAAGGGTGCTTCTCATGCGTGGCCTCCTAAAATCCCAACACATTTCATGGCAATACTTCTTTGAGGTAAATTCCAGAACTCAGTCTCTAAGAGGAATCATGCCAGAGTTCAAGCCCAAGTGGATCCAGTTATCTCTTCCAACCGCCAAACAAATGACCACAATTAAAACCAAACACTCCCACATGGCCCTCATCTTCTTCCATATAGACACTTATCATAACCTCTGGCTGGAGTTTTTCATGAGGGGTGCAGCCCAAGACAGTGTCAAAAATAAGCTCCCTTGCCCCTCATTTGCCTAAAGTCAAGGTGGCCTGGACACCCATCCGGTGAACCAGGAGTGATCAGATAGGCTAGCTGTTAATACTGCTCTGCATCTCCAATTTGAGGCCTACTGACTGTCAGGTATAGATTCTTTATATGATTTGGAGCCATGAGAAAACCCAAAAACCTATGGGCTAGCCTCTGCAGGGCTGTGCATAACTCATTTGACCCAAAGGATCCGTATTCTCACTTGATGGTGGTCAGGAACCTTACAAATGAATGCGAGAGACTTCATTCACAAGAATTGCTCTTTTGGCCATTTTGGTTTTGGATGCACACATGGGATCTCTCTTTATATCCATCAGGTGCTGAGAATCTAAGCCACAACCTCACACAGGGTCAAGAGGCTGATTTAGACACATCCCTTTCCAAAGCAATTAAGCAAAGAGCCACAGGTGGTGCCCATTCATTTTCATTTGAAAACTGTTTTCTTCAGGCTTCCCAAAGGTGTGGCCTGAGGCAAAGACCTTCCTGACATTCAGGAAACAGAACAATTGATAAGCAAAAGGCCGAAAGCATGGTTTCTCAACTGAGACTTTCTTGGTCACACTGATATCTGTGTTTTCTGAGATGCTCGCCATTCCCTTCAGCTATCCAGGACATGGCAATGTCACAGAGCTTGGAGGTGGTACATATTTTGGACACAAAACCATGAGACTATTCTGGAGAGTGGTGAGAATTCTGGAAGAAACAGGAACTTAGGAAGGTAGCAGGTGTTGCCCATGGATAAGGCAAGCTGCAGTCCATTCATAAATTGTGCAGGAAGAATGCCGGGAATCTTTCTACTATACAGGACATATCAATTGTTGCGTTCTATTTTCTAATGTCTACAACCACGGACACAGTGGGATACACAGACATAGAAACACTTGCCTTGTCCAACGACTTACTAGAAGAAGACCAGTCCAAATCAAACAAACCGTCTTTCCTACCTATTCTCAGATCATGAGACAAAAACACAAAATCACACCCACACACACAAAGACACCTCCTTCCCCCATGTAACTCTGTGACTATCCGGAGTTTCCTCTGAGTGGTGGGCCATACTATGTTCCCCCAAAATGGCCTGTCCTATCTCAGATCTGGTCTCCTTGGCCAACTCTGTGAAGTTGCCAGGAGCCTGCGCTGAACCACTACCTACTTTCTCAGGAAAGGCCCCTATGCAGAGCTCTCCTGGTATTTGGCCATCCTCACATCTGTAGGTACCAAGAAAGACTGACACTCTCCTTGGTAAATTCAAACAAGTGAGCCTACTGGGTCTGGGACTGGACTGGCTCCGGGTGCCTGGCTTCCTGGATCCCAAGTTAAGAGAGTTCCATCACCAAGGAAGTGAGGTAGATCACTTCTTCAGGAACTGAATGAGGTCATTGCCTTGACAACCACTTTGTCCTAACAGTTGCTTTCAAGAGTCCCATGAGATGGAGGCTGCCCCTACTTCCTGTGACACTTTCACAAGTTAGAATGGTATATAAACCATGGGCACCCGGGAACAGCTCTCCACCTAGCACTGTTTTGGTCCATCTTCTCTACATTAAGAAGAGAGAGGCTGATTCATAGACATCCCTTCATGCTGACAAGGTTGTTTGCCATAGAAGATGACTTTTCTCTCTCAGGTCTTTCGTAGCTGCCTACATCTTCTCAAGGGATCATTTCTGCATGGACCTTTGATGTTCTCAACAGGTGGAACATGCCCTACATTCCTGTATTTTAAGAGCAACCCTGTCCCTGCTGTTCTGTAAAGTTCGATTGAGAGAACAATGTATGGTTTGTGTTAGTAACATGTTCAATTTGGGGTTAGGAATCCTTCTGCATGACGAATAATGGTATTGGGAAACTATGATATTTACAAGAATATATAGGTGAAATATAAGTATAAAAACAGAAATCTAGGGAAGATATGAAGTCCAGAAGGGCATTGGGCCCTTAATTGGTACACTTAGCTTTGAATTATTTTCTGCAAAAATGTCTCAGATAAATCTATATACAATGGCATAGAAGCTTGTACCTTGGATGATTGAATGTCGAAGAGAACATCCACTCAAAAAGGGATAGTCGGTAGGATTAGGAAGATAGTCAGTAGGTTTACAAAGAAGAGTGAGAATAGGATTTAGACCAAAAGTTCTTAAGCAATAGGGTTTCAGGTAGACAGTGAATGTAAATGTCAGCACAAGTGAAGAGTCAGTCACAATGATGAACAGGGGAAAATATGTAGGAAAATAGATATAAATAGAGACATTACTAAATCAGGCAAAGTATAAAGTGAGTGATAGGATTAGACATTTTCAACAGACTTGAGGTTGAATATATAATCTTAGGAAGAAACAAAAATGTAGTCACCAATAAGATTGACATTTGAGAGCATTAGGCCACCTGGACATGGAAGGTTTTAGTAATCCATGCTCACTTTCCATTTAGGCTTTGGTACAAACTTAAGGGTGACCTTTGATTTTTTTGTCCAGAATATTACTGTGATAAAATGTATACATAGATCAGGTGACATGAGTATTTCTTCCACCATTTTTTGAGGAATATTTTGAAAACGTATAAATTAGTATTGAGGGTAAAAATAGGTGTACCCTGTGTCTATGAATATAGAGATAATGCATGAATAGATCATACAGTTAATAAATAATATAACTGGTTCCCCTTTAAATAATGTATTGAATTGATATCTGAAAATATATAAGAATTCATATATTTTTTTAATTAATTTTTATTGTAGGTTGTTCAAAACATTACATAGTTCTTGATATATCATATTTCACACTTTGATTCAAGTGGGATATGAGCTCCCATTTTTACCCCATATACAGATTGCAGAATCACATCAGTTTCAGAACCATTTATTTACATATTGCCATTCTGGTGTCTGTTGTATTCTGCTGCCTTTTCTATCCTCTACTATCCCCCTTCCCCGCTCCCCTCCCCTCTTCTCTCTCTACCCCCTCTACTGTAGTTCATTTCTCCCCCTTATATTTTCCTCCTTTCCCCTCACATCCTCTTGTATGTAATTTTGTATACCCCTAAGGGTCTTCTTCCATTTACATGCAATTTCCCTTCTCTCTCCCTTTCCCTCCCACCTCTCATCCCTGTTTAATGTTAATCTTCTTCTCATGCTCTTTGTCCCTACTCTGTTCTTAGTTACTCTCCTTATATCAAAGAAGACATTTGGCATTTGTTTTTAAGGGATTGGCTAGCTTCACTTAGCATAATCTGCTCTAATGCCATCCATTTCCCTCCAAATTCTATGATTTTGTCATTTCTTAATGCAGAGTAATACTCCATTGTGTATAAATGCCACATTTTTTTTATCCATTCGTCTATTGAAGGGCATCTAGGTTGGTTCCACAGTCTTGCTATTGTGAATTGTGCTGCTATGAAGATGGATTTAGCAGTGTCCCTATAGTGTGCTCTTTTTAGGTCTTTAGGGAATAGACCGAGTAGGGGAATAGCTGGATCAAATGGTGGTTCCATTCCGAGCTTTCCAAGAAATCTCCATACTGCTTTCCAAATTGGCCGCACCAATTTGCAGTCCCACCAGCAATGTACAAGAGTACCCTTTTCCCCACATCGTCGCCAGCACTTGATGCTGTTTGACTTCCTAATGGCTGCCAATCTTACTGGAGTGAGATGGTATCTTAGGGTGGTTTTGATTTGCATTTCTCTGACTGCTAGAGATGGTGAGCATTTTTTCATATACTTGTTGATTGATTGTATGTCCTCCTGTGAGAAATTTCTGTTCAGGTCCTAGGCCCATTTGTTGATTGGGTTATTCGTTATCTCATTGTCTAATTTTTTAAGTTCTTTGTATATTCTGGATATTATGGCTCTGTCTGAAGTGTGAGGAGTAAAGATTTGTTCTCAGGACGTAGGCTCCCTATTTACCTCTCTTATTGTTTCTTTTGCTGAGAAAAAACTTTTTAGTTTGAGTAAGTCCCATTTGTTGATTCTAGTTATTAACTGTTGTGCTATGGGTGTCCTATTGAGGAATTTGGAGCCCGACCCGACAGTATGTAGATCATAGCCAACTTTTTCTTCTATCAAATGCCATGTCTCTGATTTGATATCAAGTTCCTTGATCCACTTTGAGTTAAATTTTGTGCATGGCGAGAGAAAGGGATTCAGTTTCATTTTGTTGCAAATGGATTTCCAGTTTTCCCAACACCATTTGTTGAAGATGCTATCCTTCTTCCATTGCATGCTTTTAGCCCCTTTATCGAATATAAGATAGTTGTAGTTTTGTGGATTGGCTTCTGTGTCCTCTATTCTGTACCATTGGTCCACCCACCGGTTTTGTTACCAGTACCATGGTGTTTTTGTTACTATTGCTCTGTAGTATAGTTTGAAGTCTGGTATAGCTATCCCGCCTGATTCACACTTCCTGCTTAGCATTGTTTTTGCTATTCTGGGTCTTTTATTTTTCCATATGAATTTCATGATTGCTTTCTCTATTTCTACAAGAAATGCCGTTGGGATTTTGATTGGCATTGGATTAAACCTATAGAGAACTTTTGGTAATATCGCCATTTTGATGTTGTTACTTCTACCTATCCATGAACAGGGTATATTTTTCCATCTTCTAAGATCTTCTTCTATTTCTTTCTTTAGGGTTCTGTAGTTTTCATTGTATAAGTCTTTCACCTCTTTTGTTAGGTTGATTCCCAAGTATTTTACTTTTATTGAGGATATTGTGAATGGGGTGGTTGTCCTCATTTCCATTTCAGAGGATTTGTCGCTGATATACAGGAATGCCTTTGATTTATGCGTGTTGATTTTATAGCCTGCCACTTTGCTGAATTCATTTATTAGCTCTAATAGTTTCTTTGTAGACCCTTTTGGGTCTGCAAGGTATCGAATCATGTCATCTGCAAATAGTGATAATTTGAGTTCTTCTTTTCTATTTTTATGCCTTTATTTTCTTTCGTCTGTCTAATTGCTCTGGCCAGTGATTCGAGAACTATGTTGAACAGAAGTGGTGAGAGAGGGCATCCCTGTCTTGTTCCAGATTTTAGAGGGAATGCCTTCAGTTTTTCTCCATTCAGAATGATGCTAGCCTGAGGCTTAGCATAGATTGCTTTTACAATGTTGAGGTATGTTCCTGTTATCCCTAGTTTTTCTAGAGTTTTGAATATAAAGGGATGCTCTACTTTGTCGAATGCTTTTTCCGCATCTATCGAGATGATCATATGGTTCTTATTTTTAAGCCTATTGATGTGGTGAATAACATTTATTGATTTCCGTATATTGAACCAACTTGCATCCCAGGGATAAATCCTACCAGATCATGTTGCACAATTTTTTTGATATGTTTTTGTATCCGGTTCGCCAGAAGTTTATTGAGGATTTTTGCATCTAGGTTCATTAGAGATATTTTTCTGTAGTTTTCTTTCTTTGAAGTGTCTTTGTCTGATTTAGGAATCAGGGTGATGTTGGCCTCATAGAATGAATTTGGAAGTTCTCCCTCTTTTTCTATTTCCTGAAATAGCTTGAAAAGTATTGGTATTAGTTCCTCTTTAAAGGTTTTGTAAAACTCTGCTGTATACCCATCCGGTCCTGGGCTTTTCTTAGTTGGTAGTCTTTTGATGGTATCTTCTATTTCCTCAATTGATATTGGTCTGTTTAGGTTGTCAATATCCTCCTGACTCAATCTGGGCAAATCATATAACTTAAGAAATTTATCGATGCCTTCACTATCTTCTATTTTGTTGGAGTATAAGGATTCAAAATAATTTCTGATAATCTTCTGTATTTCTGAAGTGTCTGTTGTGATATTGCCTTTTTCATCCCGTATGCTGGTAATATGAGTTCTCTCTCTTCTTCTCTTCGTTAGCGTGGCTAAGGGTCTGTCGATATTTATTATTTTTTCAAAGAACCAACTTTTAGTTTTGTCAATTTTTTCTATTGTTTCTTTCGTTTCGATTTCATTAATTTCAGCTCTGATTTTAATTATTTCTTGTCTTCTACTTCTTTTGCTGTTGTTTTTCTCTTCTTTTTCTAGGATTTTGAGTTGAAGTATTAGATCATTTATTTGTTGGTTTTTTCTTTTTTTAAGGAATGAACTCCAAGCAATAACTTTTCCTCTTAGAACTGCTTTCAATGTGTCCCATAGATTCCAATATGTTGTGTCTGTGTTTTCATTTATCTTTAAGAATTTTTTAATTTCCTCCTTGATGTCTTCTATAACCCATTGATCATTCAGTAACCTATTGTTCATTCTCCAAGTGATGCATGATTTTTCCTTACTTCTTTTATCGTTAATTTTCAATTTCATTCCATTATGATCAGATAAGATGCATAGTATTATCTCTACTCCTTTATATTGTCTAAGAGTTGCCCTGTGACATAATATATGATCTATTTTTGAGAAGGATCCATGTGCTGCTGAGAAAAAAGTGTAACTGCTTGATGTTGGGTGGTATATTCTATATATGTCAATTACGTCTAGGTTATTAATTGTGTTATTGAGCTCTATAGTTTCCTTATTCAACTTTTGTTTGGAAGATCTGTCCAGTGGTGAGAGAGGTGTGTTGAAGTCTCCCATGATTATTGTATGGTGGTCTATTAGACTCTTGAACTTGAGAAGTGTTTGTTTGATGAACATAGCTGCACCATTGTTTGGGGCATATATATTTATGATTGTTATGTCTTGTTGGTGTATGGTTCCCTTGAGAAGTATGTAGTGTCCATCTTCATCCCTTTTGATTAACTTTGGCTTGAAATATATTTTATTTGATATGAATATGGACACTCCTGCTTGTTTCCGAAGTCCATATGAGTGATATGATTTTTCCCAACCTTTCACCTTCAGTCTAAGTATGTCTTTTCCTATCAAATGCGTCTCCTGAAGGCAGCGTATTGTTGGGTCTTGTTTTGTGATCCATTCTACTAGCCTGTGTCTCTTAATTGGTGAGTTTAAGCCATTAACATTTAGGGTTATTATTGAGATATGGGTGTTCTTCCAGCCATATTGGTTTATTTATGTTACTAAACATGGTTTGTTTTCCTCTTTGATTATTCCCCCCCGCTTTACTGTACTACCTTCCGCTGTTGGTTTTCATTGACATTTTCCATTTCCTCTTCCTCTAATATTTTGCCAAGGATGTTTTGAAGAGATGGTTTTCTAGCTGCAAATTCTTTTAACTTTTGTTTATCATGGAAGGTTTTAATTTCATCTTCCATCCTAAAGCTTAATTTCACGGGATACACAATTCTTGGTTGGAACCCATTTTCTTTTAGTGTATGAAATATGTTATTCCAGGATCTTCTAGCTTTCAGAGTCTGTGTTAAAAGATCAGCTGTTATCCTGATTGGTTTACCCCTAAATGTAATCTGCTTTCTTTCTCTTGTAGCTTTTAAAATTCTCTCCTTATTCTGTATGTTGGGCATCTTCATTATAATGTGTCTAGGTGTGGATCTCTTATGATTTTGCACATTCGGCGTCCTGTAGGCTTCTAGGATTTGGGATTCTGTCTCATTCTTCAAGTCTGGGAAGTTTTCTCGTATTATTTCGTTGAATAGATTGCTCATTCCTTTGGTTTGGACCTCAATACCTTCCTATATCCCAATGACTCTTAAGTTTGGTCTCTTTATGTTATCCCATATTTCTTGAATGTTCTGCTCATGGTTTCTTAACAGCTTTGCTGAGCTGTCTATGTTCTTCTCCAGTTGAAATACTTTGTCTTCATTGTCTGATGTTCTATCTTCTAAGTGTTCTACTCTGCTGGTAGTATTCTCAATTGAGATTTAAGTTGGTTTATTGTTCCTGCATTTCCAGGATTTCTGTTTGTTTTTTTTTTATAACCTCTATCTCCCTGAATAATTGATCTTTTGCCTCTTGGATTTGTTTATGTAATTCATTGTCGAAGTGGTCGAAGTGGTCTTTCATTGTCTGATTTTGCTGTCTAATGTCTTCCTTGAGACTCCAGATCATCTGAAGCATGTATATCCTGAATTCTTTATCTGACATTCCATCTACTGCAGATATTACCTCTTCTAAAGTTGAATTGACCTGCATTGCTTGTGGTCCTTTTTTTCCTTGTCTTTTCATACTGATCGCGTTTCTTTCTGCTTGGTGAAACTGTTGTGTTATTGATTTTTCCCCCTATATATTTATATTGCTTTTGTATAGCTGCATCGTCTCCCTTGCAGGCTTTGGCGGTGGTTCTGCCCCTCCTTCAATTGAGGCAATGTGCCTACCACGCCAGGAGGCCACTGTGCCTGTACTTTCGATGGGCCTGTTCTTTCGGTGGTCACAGGTCCGCCTACCTTGCAGGAGTGAGCAGCGGTTTTGCCCCTCCGCTGGCCACTAGGCCTGTTCTGTCTGTCGGTTGCAGGTCTGTCTCCCTAAAAGGCGCTGGTGGCGGCTCTGCCCCTCCCCCAACCGGGGTGATGTATCTGGCGGGCCACTGGGCCTGTTTTGTCGGTGGTCACGGTTCTGCCTACATTGCACGCGCGTGGAGCAGCTGTGTCCCTCTGAGAGTTGCTGAGCCTGACCTGCCGGTGGATGGCAAGTGTGCCTACCTTGCAGGCACAGGGGTGGCTCTGCCGCTCCGCGGGTCACTGGGCCTGATCTGCTGGTGAGTTGCAGGTCTGCCTAACTTGCAGGCGCCCGGCGGCTCTGCCCCTCCCCCAACCGGGGTGGGGCGATGTGTCTGGCCGGCCGCTGGGCCTGTTCCGTTGGTGGTCACGGTTCAGCCTACCTAGCAGGCACGTGGGGCAGCTGTGTCCCTCCGCAGGTTTTTGGGCCTGACCTGCCGGTGGGTCGCAGGTCTGCCTACCTTGTAGGCTCGGGGGGTGGCTCTGCCGCTCTGTGGATTGCTGTGCCTGTTCTGCTGGTGGGTCGCGGGTCCGCCTACCTTGCAGGCACCCGGCGGCTCTGCCCCTCCCCCAACCGGAGCTATGTGTCTGGCGGTCCACTGGGCCTCTTTTGTCGGTGGTCACGGTTCTGCCTACCCTGCACGCGCGTGGAGCAGCTGTGTCTCTCTGAGAGTTGCTGGGCCTGACCTGTCCGTGGGTGGCAAGTGCGCCTACCTTGCAGGCCCGGGGGTGGCTCTGCCACTCCGCGGGTTGCTGGGCCTGATATGCTGGTGAGATGCAGGTCTGCCTAACTTGCAGGCGCCCGGCGGCTCTGCCCCTCCCCCAACCGGGGTGGGGCAATGTGTCTGGCCGGCCTCTGAGCCTGTTCTGTTGGTGGTCAGGGTTCTGCCTACCTAGCAGGCTCGTGGGGCAGCTGTGCCCCTCTGCAGTTTCTTGGGCCTGACCTGCCGGTGGGTGGCAAGTGCGCCTATCTTGCAGGCCCGGGGGTGGCTCTGCCGCTCCACAGTTGCTGGGCCTGATCTGCTGGTGAGTCGCAGGTCTGCCTACCTTGCAGGCGCCCGGCTGCTCTGCCCCTCCCCCAACCGGGGCGGGGCGATGTATCTGTCCGGCCTCTGGGCCTGTTCTGTCGGTGGTCAGGGTTCTGCCTACCTAGGAGGCTCGTGGTGCAGCTGTGCCCCTCCGCAGTTTGTTGGGCCTGACCTGCCGGTGGGTGGCAAGTGTGCCTACCATGCAGGCCCGGGGGTGGCTCTGCCGCTCAGCGGTTGCTGGGCGTGATCTGCTGGTGATTCGCAGGTATGCCTAACTCGCAGGCGCCCGGCGGCTCTGCCCCTCCCCCAACCTGGGCGGGGCGATGTGTCTGGCCGGCCGCTGGGCCTGTTCTGTTGGTGGTCACGGTTCAGCCTACCTAGCAGGCACGTGGGGCAGCTGTGCCCCTCCGCAGGTTTTTGGGCATGACCTGCTGGTAGGTCACAGGTCTGCCTACCTTGTAGGCTCGGGGGGTGGCTATGCCGCTCTGTGGATTGCTGTGCCTTTTCTGCTGGTGGGTCGCGGGTCCGCCTACCTTGCAGGCGCCCGGCGGCTCTGCCCCTCCCCCAACCGGAGGGATGTGTCTGGCGGTTCACTGGGCCTGTTTTGTCGGTGTTCACAGTTCCGCCTACCTTGCACACGCGTGGAGCAGCTGTTTCATTAGTGCCTGGGCACACTCTTCTTGTTGGCCTCCCTCAGGCCCTAAGTTTGTAGAGCTTGGGGCTGAGAACCCCCAGCCAATTTGCTTACCTTCTGGTAGCCACGCCCCCGTATTTGGTGCAAGAGACCTAAGTTGTCAGCACTGGTGGGAGCGGTAGCCGTGAGTCCCACGCCGAGGCGAGTCGGTGCAAGAGACCTCAGTTGTCAGCACTGGTGGGAGCGGTAGCTGGGAGTCCAGCGCCGCGCAGCTCCCGCCGGCTCCTGTGCCAGCGCTGCCTCCGGGTTTTCTTGACTACCACGCCGGCAGGTCGCTGGACCTGTTCCGGGCCCGGGCGGCGGCTCTGTTCGGCCCCTCTGGCCTCCACAGTATTCAGCAGGACCCGGACCGAGAAACAGTTTCCGCGGGTTCTTTATCACCGGGCCAAAACAGTTCCGGGAGCCAGAATTCGGTCTCTCCGGACTTGGTGCATGCTCCGACAGGAGCAGGCTCCAAGAAGCAGTTTCCGCGGGTTCTATAGCCCTGGGCCAGAGCAGCTCCGGGAGCCGGAACTCCGACACTCCGGGCTCGGTGCGTGTTCTGATAGGAGCAGGCTCCAAGAAGCAGTTTCCGTGGGTTATTTAGCACTAAGTCTGAGCTATTTGTCTGCGAGATGCAGACAATTGTCAGCCTGAAATTACCTGTTCTATAGCTGAAAGAGCTGCAAACAGTCGAAAACAAGGATGGTGACGTCAGCTCTCCAAGATGGTGGCCGCTGGCTTCCTCCGTTGTCTGACCGGTGTGGAGAACCAAACTGGACCGTTTCCTTTCCCCGTCTCCAACCCAGAATTCAGCTCCGAGCTCAGCAAATGCCTAGCTGGCAGGAGCCCACAGAATCAGGATTGCTGTATCTCTGCGCCACCAGCCTGTCGTTTCCCAGCGCGCGCCGCAGACTCCAGCCATGGGGTGATCTGCCGAACAAGCAGCGCTCCATACAGATGGACAGATCGCTCGCATTTGAGCCCCTGAAGCTGATCCTCGTGCGATGAAAATCCTTCCACTAGGTTTTGGAGCACCCCAATTTTGCTGGAAATTCCTAACAAGATTGCTTTTAGCCGTTCTAACTCGTCATTTTCCCTCACAGTGACGCAGTACACGGAGTTACTGCACTCCCTTTGCGGCCATCTTGCCTCTCAAGAAATCATATATTGATATAGAATCATTCATAACAACTAGTTATACGTCTAATTGTAATCCTAGGCTTATGGTTTATCATGAAGAGTGTGTGAGTTTTGCTTCAAAAGTGATTATGGAAATCAAAAATAATGTGTTTTGAAAGAAGTCTCATGAAAAGACCAGTTTGAAACATGGCGGAACACGTGTTTTCTGAAGCAGAAAGTGATTGAAAGTGAAATATATGCCTATAAATTTGTGAACTTGTGGATGAAATATATATCCTATAATGTGCATAAACTGAAGAAATAGTAATGTACCAGTGTTGAAATAAAAATGAACTTCAAAATACTTATCATGTCCCATAGGAATCTACTTGCATTGATGTGAAACTGGATCAGTTACTGTAGAAATATTAGGATTCATATGCACCATTCACTGAAGTTAGGTTTCAATACTAGGAAAAAAATACGTATATCAGGTGAATGAATATTTCTGAGAATAATCTTGTGAAAAGTTTTTTAGAAATCCACATACATATTCATGAATGAATTTAGGGAGTGTATAATAAGACACATATATTAAATATTTTGAAATATCTGGAGAGAATATATATATATATATATATATATATATATATATATAACCACACACAGATTTTAAAAATTAGCAATATATATGCCAATCGAATTACACCGTGAAATACATATCATCCACAGATCCAAAAATATTCATTTTACTGGATATGGATTTATGTATAACTTTTTTCAACTAGGAAGATCACCCATAGTTTGAATTTTCAGTTCAAACAGCGTTTAGGAGGAGTGATCTCTTCTCACACTTTGTATCTGCCAAGTTATGTAACTCACAAGAATGTACGTGTGATACCAGGTAGGATTCTATATGTGCATATAAAAATACATGTGCTGAATAGAATACAGAGAAAGGGAGACAGGAATTCACATATTTGTTAACTTTAAAAGCACATGGAAAACTATTTCAACAAAAAATTTACTAGATTTATAACTCCTACCCTATATAATGCAAAAGGCAAGTCCAAGTATACAACGTGCCTCCTCTGAACTGCTTGTATTTCTATTCTGTTTCGGTTATTTTTCTCCATCATATTAGGATTAGTATTCAGAATCTAGTAGGGTATGTGTTAGTGTCAGGGATTCAGTATATCAAATGTAAAATAGAAAAATGAAACCAATGTGTATGCAAATATGTGCTAAACAAAATCTTCCCACTCTCATCCAGAACAATTCCTTGACATTTCCTTCCCCCAAAGTAAGACACAATTAGAGGAGTAGACTAATAAAATCTGTGAATAATATGCTCAGGAGTTTACAACCTTGGAAGTGGTAGAGGAGTTTTCCTAGTATGGGACAGGATAAACACTCCATATATATGGAGCTCTGCTGGCCTAAATACTTCTTGAGAAACTGCCTCTGAGTTTGGGCACTTGAAATATATGTTTTTGTCAGGAGCTTTAGCTTCTTTCTAGTGAGACCATCAAAGCTGTGTCTGCATCTATGTGACCTGGAGGACATGATTTCTTATTTTCCAATGAACATGAGGCAGCAGTGCTGAATTCTCTCTTTGTAAGTAAACTGTGGCCACTGGGGGCTAAGGGTATTCCCATGTGGACTGGGAAGCCATTTGGTCATCCTCCACTTTTCGTGGTGTTTCTTGCTGCTGCACTGGGACTTTGGCATTTGCTTCAAGAAATAAAAGAAGTTCAACTGGGACACAGTTCTGGAGGCAATTCTGTCATGTGTGGTTGGTCAGGGTCTGCAGGAGAATGCACCAACCAGGCTTTTATCCCTCATAGCTTGGCCACATGTCCATAGCAACCTGATTCTAAACATTGCCCGGAAACATCTCCATATAACAAGAAGCCTTTACATGGAAGGGTCTGCTGGCTGCACCATGTCAGTCACAAGCCATTTGGAAGCCAATGGCAGATCCACATGGCCCCACCACAAATTTTTTATCACACATCTGCCTACCACTGCTCTAGGCCCACTACTCAGCAGGTTCCAACATACTGGCATCACTGTTCTACACCATTTTCATGAAACCCACTCAATCAAGGCACTGTCTTGCATATTTACGATCAGCAACAGGACATCCAAAGTTTCTCCAGTGCCACCTGGTCATGGGAATTTCAAAAATTTCATGGTATTTATCTAGGCATTTTTCAAGGATGACGTTGCAGGCACTGTGGGTTTCAATTCATTCAGGAACCATTAAATGGTGAGGAAGCTCATTTCAATGAATGCTCTGTAGAACTCTCACAGGCAAGGCTTCCCAAAGAGTGGCCAAAAGGTCACATGAAGCCAGGCCCATTGAGGTCTACAATGTGACGTCCATGGGTGTTGTGACTCTCAACTATGGCTGCCAAGTCTTTCAGAATTAAATCATGTGATATCCTGGCTGAGATACCCAGGGCTCTGTGGAAAGCCAACCTGGGCCTAGATCTCAGTTTCCAAGGGTGATTCTCATGGGTGGACTCCTAAAATCCCAACAAAATTCATGGCAATACTTCTCTGAATTCAGTCTCTAAGGGGAATCACACCAGAGTTCAAGCCCAGGTGGTCCAGGTCATGTCTTCATACTGGACACAAATGACCAAATTTAAAACCAAAACCCTCCCATATGGCCCTCATTTTCTTCCATATAGACACTAATCACAACCTCTGGCGGAAGGTTTCCATGAGTGGCGGAGTCCAAGAGAGTGTCCAAAATAACTCCCTTGCCCCTCATTGGCGTAAATTCAGGGTGGTCTGGACACCCTTCATGCGAAACAGGAGTGATCAAATATGCTAGACGTTAATACTTCTATGCTTCTCCAATTTGTGGAAAACTGAGTGTCAGGTATATATTTTTATGTGATTTGCAGTCATGAGAAAACACAAGCTCCTCTGCAGGTCTTTGAAGAACCCATTTGACCCAAAGGATCCCTATTCTCACTTGATGGAGTTCAAGAACTTTAAAGAGGAAGGCGACAGACTTCATCCACAAGGACTGCTTTTTGGCCATTTTGGTTTTGGATGCACACATGGGATCTCTCTTTACATCCACCAGGTGCTGAGAATCTAAGCCACAACCTCACACAGGGCCAAGAGGCTGATTCAGACACATCCCTTTCCAAAGCAATTAAGCAAAGAGCCACAGGTGATGCCCATTCATTTCCATTTGAAAACTGTTTTCTTTAGGCTTCACAAAGGGGTGGCCTGAGGAAAAGACCTTCCTGACATTCAGGGGAACAGAACAATAGGTTAGCAAATGGCCCAAAGCAGTGTTTCTCCACTGAGACTTTCCTGGTCACACTGATATCTGAATTTTCTGAGATGCTCACCATTCCCTTCAGCTATCCAGTACATGGCCATGTCACAGAGCTTGGAGGTGGTACATATCTTGGTCACAAAATCATGAGCCTATTCTGGAGAGTGGCCAGAATTCAGGAAGAAAACAGGAACTTAGGAAGATAGCAGGTGTTACCCATCCATAAGGCAAGCCGCATTCCTTTCATACATTGGGCAGAAAGAATTCTGGTAAGCTTTCTACTAGCCTGGACACATCCTTTGATGCATTCTCTTTTCTAATGTCTACAACCATGGACACAGTGGGATACACAGACTTAAAAACACTCGCCTTGTCAAATCACTTGTTAGAAATCGTCCACTCCAAACCAAACAAACTGCCTTTCCTACCTATTCTCAAAACATGAGACAAAATCACAAACACACACTCACACCCACAAAGTCACCACCTTTCCCAAAGTAGGTCTCTGACTATCGGGTATGACCTCTGACTGGTGGGCCATACTATGTTCCCATCAAATGGCCTGTTCTGTCTCAGATCTGGTTTCCTTGGCCAACTCTGTGAAGTTGTCAGGAGACAGCGGTGAGCCACTTCCTGCTTACTCAGGAAAGGCCACTCTTCAGAGCTTTCCTGGCATTTGGCCATCCTCACATCAGTAGATACCAAGAAAGACTGACTCTGTCCTTGGTAAATCAAAAGAAGGGAGACCACTGGGACTGGGCCTGGGACTAGATTTGTGTGCCAGGATGCCTGGATCCCAAGTTCAGAGAGTTCCATCACCAAGAATGTGAGGTGAGGTCACTTCCTTCAGGAACTGAATGAGGTCAATGCCTTGGCAAGCACGTTGTCCTAACATTTGCTTCCAAAGGTCCCATGAAATGGAGGCTGTCCCTAATTCCTTTGACACTTTCACAAGTTAGAATGGTATATCAAACATTGGTAACTGGGAACAGCTCTCCACAGAGGCCTCGTTTTGTCCTCCTTCTCTACATAAAGAAGAGAGAGGCTGATTCAGACACATCCCTTCATGCTGACCAGGTTGTTTGCAATGAAAGATGACTTTTGCTCTCTCAGTTCCTTCATAGGTGCCTACAACTTCTCTAGGGATCATTTGCGCATAGACCTTTGAGTTTCTCAGCAGTTGGAAGATCCCCTACATTCCTGTATTTTAAGACCAACTCTGTCCTTGCTCTTCTCTAAAGTTAGATTGAGGGAACAGTGTATGGTTAGGGTTAATAACAGGTTTGATTTGGAATAGAAATCATTCTGCTGGATGAATAATGGTATTGGGAATCTGCGATATTTTCAAGAATATATAGGTAAAATATATGAATCTGAAAAGAGAAATCTAGGTAAGATTTGAAGCCCAGAAGGGCATTGGGCCCTTGATTGCGGTATTAAGCATAGGACCTTGTAACTTGGATGATTGATTTTCAAAGAGAACTTCCAGTCAAAATGGATAGTCAGGAGTATTAGGAATATAGTCGGTATGTTTATAAAGGAGAGTGAGTATAGGATTTGGACCAAAAGTTTTTTAGCTATAGGGTTTCGGGTATTGAGTGAATGTAAATGTCAGCACATGTGAAGAATTAATCACAATGATGAACTGGGGAAAATATGTAGGAATGCAGATATCAATAGAGACTTTAGGAAATCTGGCAAAGTATAGTCGGTAGTGAAATGTTAATAAAATAGATTCTTGTCACTTCCTGTTTTTCTGTATGCTTAATAAAACACTGTTGAAATCTTGAGAAGTGTTTTCTAAACTTTTTCCCAGAATGTGCTGTCCCCAACTGCCAAACTTCAGAATGTACTCCCTCACCCAGTTGCACGCAAACTGCTCACCCGCCCAGGCCCATCAATAAACTTTCCTCCCTGCCCTCTTCAAGGAAAGTATATAAGCTCTGCTTAAGCTGTTCTCAGGGTTCTCTGCTCTATTCAAATGAGCTCTGAGCCCCAGCATGCTGGACCCAGAATAAACCCTTTGTTTTTGCATGAGAGAGTCTCTTAGTGGTCTCTTCCCCCAATGCTCTTCCGATCTTTATATATGGAGGTTCCACCGAAATCCAGCAGCGGTGAACGAGAGACCCCAATGGGCTACTCTCAGGGTAAGTAAGGCGCCTCTTTCTGGTTTCAGGTTTCAGGTTAGGGCTTGGCAAAATGGCTGTCGATGAAGTGTGTGAGCTCTCTTTGATGGTGGCTGGCAGACGTGTCACAGAGCCACAAGCCAAGTCCCTGGGGGACGCCACAGAGGACTCGGGAATCGAGGAATAATAGTCCCCTCGACTCAGTGATACTTTGTTTCAGATTCGGTATTGCCAGCCCATCGGGTTTTGCCACAAGCTCAGTCTTGGTCTCAGTGTTGGACGTCCATTGCCTGTCTTTATTGTTTTCTCTTGTCTGTGTCCTGTGTCGTTGCTTTTACTGTTTGTGTATCTTTCATTATGGGACAGATCACTTCAATGCCTCTGTCCCTGACCCTTGATCTATGGACCAAAGTCCACTTAAGGGCTCAGAATGTTTCTTTTTCAGTAAAACGCTGGACCTGGCAGACTCTGTGTGCCTCAGAATGGCCCACCTTTGGATTCGGATGGCCCCTAGAAGGATCTTTCTACTTCCCAGTAATTGAAAAAGACAGAGATATTGTCTTACAGCCAGGGCCACATAGCCATACTGATAAACAGGAATATACCTTAACTTGGCAGGACCTCTGCAAATCTCCTCTTCCGTGGTTGAAGCCTTTCCTTGCTGTGTCCCCGTTCCTACTCCTTCCCCCACGATCTCTCAACCCCTCTGCTCCTCCTCCTCCTCCACCCTCTGTTCTCCCTGAGTCACAAGATTTGACTCTACTGGACTCTCCTCCCCTTCCTTATCTTCTACCCTTGTCCCACAACCCCCAACACCCTCTAAGTGATTCTCCAGCTGCTGACTCAGCCTCTCCGCAATTGGAGGACGCTAAGCCAGCCCAGGGCCCTCCAGATAACTCCCCTGCGTCACACACAGCCGCTCCTCCCCTGGAGGAAGCTGGACTTGCTAAAGGAACTCGCCGGTGGCAAATGATTGAAAACCCTGGAACTCCCGTGTTGCTTCCCTCCATCCCTAAGGGCCAATGATTGACGATGGCCATGGGGAAAAAAAATGGAAGCCTACCATTATTGGCGTTCTCCTCTTCAGACCTATATAAATGGAAAAATAACAATCCCCCTTTTACCGAGGACCCAACCTGGCTCTCAGGTCTGGTGAAGTCATTGATGTTTTCACACCAACCTACTTGGGATGACTGCCAACAACTCCTAGGGACTCTCTTCATGACAGAGGAACAAAAGAGAATCCTCCTGGAGGCTAGAAAAAAGTATCCTCGGACCAAATGCGTGACCGACACAACTTCCCAACATATTCAAAGCCGGCTTTCTCTTGAAACGACCCAACTGGGACCCCAACACCTTTGACGGTAGGGAGCATCTGTCCACTTATCGCCGGGCTCTAATAGTGGGTATCTTAGTGGCCGCTAGGTGACCAACTAATTTGGCCAAGGTAAGAGAGATTATTTAAGGGCCTGATGAATCTCCCTCTATGTTCCTAGAGATAATTATGTAGGCATATAAGAGACATTCTCCTTTCGATCCTCAGGCAGAGGATCAAAAGGCATCTGTCACAATGGCCTTTATTGGGAAAGCTGCCCTGGATATTAAAAGAAAGTTACAATGCTTAGATGGATTACAAGATATGACTTTGAGGGATTTAGTCAGAGAACCCGAGAAGGTATACTTTAAGAGAGAAACTGAGGAAGAGAAGGGAGCTGAGTGAGGATAAAAGAAACAAAAGACAGACTAAGGCATTGACTAAGGTCCTGGTCACAACAACAAATAGGCCAGAAATTAAGAAACAGAGAGACAGGAAGGGATACCTGGGCACACACTAGAGGCCACCCCTGGCCTCAGATCAATGTGCCTACTCTAAAGAAAAAGGACACTGGGCCAAAGAGTGCCCTAGAAAGAGACAGCCATGCCAGCCAGATATTCTGACTCTGGAGGAATACTAAGAAAGTCCGGGCTCAGATCCTCTCCCTGACCTCAAGGTAACTTTTGAAGTGGAGGGGAACACAATAAACTTTGAAGTAGATACAGGGGCAATATACTCAGCCCATAAGGTCCATTGGGCCCTCTACCGAATAAAAGGTCTCTAATTCAAGAGTCTAACAGAAGTAAATATCGGGCTTTGACAACTAAGAGGACCATGGACCAGGGAAAAGGAAAAATCCATCACTCCTTCCTAGTAATCCCAGAATGCCTGGCCCCATTGATGGGCAGAGTTCTGCTCACCAAGCTCTGGGCCAAAATAACTTTTAACCCTGAAGGCCCCCAAGTGGAATTTTTTAATCCTTCAGTAACTACTCCTATAATCATGGCTCTAACTATGTCAGTAGCAAATGTTCATCAACTCACTCACCTTTGTTCAAAGAAACTGCATTCATTCGTGAAGGATCAAGAACACAGTTTTCCACTAACCTACTCACAGCAAAAGGAAATAACTGAATGGGTAACAAAAGCCTGTCAGGTCCATTAATTGGTTAAAGCTTACACTTCCAAGCTTCCTGCAGGAAAGCACCTATGAGGAACCAGACGAGGACAATTCTGGGAAGTGGACTTTACTGAAATTAAGCCAGTAAGGTATGGACTTAAATAACTCCTAGTCTTTGAACATACATTTTCAGGATGTATTGAAGCCTTCCCTACACACACACACAAAAAAAAAAGAAATAAAAAAGAAGAAAAAAGAAACATCACAAATGGTTGTAAAGAAGATCCTGGAAGATATTTATTCTCCCCTTGACGACCAGTAGTCTTAACCCTCATCAGCCCCTTAAGCTGCGATGGCTGATCACAAATCCTACTGGACACGAAGTATGGCCTATCTCGAATACAGCCCCCGTACGAACCTGGTGGCCATCTCTCCACCCAGTCATTTGTCAGCTGGCTATAGGTCTTTCCTATTGGGATATCCCTGATTAACAGGATCCCACTAAAATTCCATTAAATCCCTTCCGTACCATAGATAATGGAAACAAACATTATAGATGTAGGGACACGTGAGCCAGATGCAAGTTGGCTAGCCTAGATTACTATGTTTGCCCGGGAGACTATCAAAGCCACAAACAGTCACGGCTGTGGGGGGGGGAGAGCAGACTTCTAATGTAAGTCATGGGGATGTGAGCATACAGGGACTGTCAGATGGAACCCAAACTCCTCATCAAATTCTGTACACAGCATTGGCCATATTACGAATTAGATAACCAAAACCGATGGCCCCCAGAGGGGTCTCTAGATCCTCAAATTCTGTGTGACCTTTTTAACTTCTGCAAGTGCTCAAAAGCGTGAAAGGAGATTCCGCTATGTGGAGGCCTTCTCTCTCCTTTGCTCACATCCTGAACTATGCTTCTCCAATAGATGCTCACCCTCAGCCTTGTGCTCCAGACTCTCCGCTGTCACTCCCACCTCAGCAACTTGATTTCTCCCCTCCAATATCTAGATCAAAAACCCAAATCTCGACTGGTTCTCAGACCATTGCTCCCTTGCTGAGGTCGCAGGTACTGAGGTACCACTCCATTCACTCACTCCTCTCCTCTCCTGTCAGTGCCCGCACCGGGTCCCACCCAGTCCTCTTACCACCTAATGCAAAGCTCAAACCCGCTGAGAAGAATCCTCAGACCCTAATACAAGATGTAATGAAAATGGCCTTTAATGTTGCTTTGTCATCACTAAAAACAGGTTACTAAGAATTTAAAGTCCCTCAAAGGCTTTTTGGAAAGTCACTCCCGTCTCCCCCTCTGTTCTATCTGTTCTACTGCTCAAGTTTTTGTTGCTATTAAGATCCCAAAGCCCTCTCCCAATATTCTTTTCATCTCTCCTTCTTCATTCTCAGATCCACAGAGCTGCTCTTATCCCTGCCTTCCAAATTGTCCCCCTCTGTACCAGGCCCACAGAAAAGTCTTAACTGACCTTCTCCAGAAGTCTACACCATGGCTGATTTAGGACTTTCAGCAAAAGAGTCCCTATAAAAGAGTTCACTGTAGATAAACTTCCTATTTTTGTGTTGCCCTGGTCTCCTTGGCAACTGGCTAAAAAATTCAGCACTCCTGATCTAGACACACCCTTACTAGTTTTTCACAAAATATTTGAAAAAAAGGCCTCTGGCCTTGAGCTGGGGCTTCACAGAGATGGCTACATTTCTAAGATAAAGAAGTTACAAACTGGGCTGTATGGAAACAGCTGGAAGGGGGAAAAAAAGAAAGGGAAGACACCCCCACCCAGGTGTCCTTGAAAAGTTAACTTGCCCAAACTGAGGAAAAAAACAGAAACAAAAACTGCTTTTTGTGAACTTCTGCAGACTGTGAACTTCTGAGCCCCTTCCCTTACGTGTTGGGTACAAAATTCTGAAACTACGTAACTTGGGTTTCAGGGGATTAATTGATTACAACAGAAGCAATGCCCTCTGTATCTGGGTGAAACCAAAAAAGACTGTTTCCGTGTCTTTGGTGCTATCTTAGGTGCCTTGCCTTGTCCGTCCCTACAACAGTATAATTCTATATACTAAAACATTGTTTATGTTTTCATGAAATGGTCAACAGATGTGATTAATTGTGAAATGGTGCAGATGTTTCCCAGAGTGCTCTATCATGACGCAGGTTCATTTGAAGATCAAAGAGGGGGACATACAAACCGGTTCCGCTGGGAACATATGTCCCTCACCTTAGCCATTCTATTACGAATAGGAGTTGCTGCAGGGTTGGGCACAAGAACCACTGCTCTGGTCCATGGGACACAACAAGTGACCCAATTAGAAGCAGCAATAGATCAAAACTTAAAGATTTTAGAAACCTCCATCACAGCTTTGCAGGAATCTTTAACCTCTCTCTCTGAAGTTGTTTTACAGAAAAGGCGAGGGTTGGACCTCCTTTTCATGACAGAAGGGGGCCTTTGTGCTTCATTGAGGGAAGAATGTTGTTTTTATGTCGACAATACTGGAGTTGTAAAAAAATCTATGAGTAAATTAAAAAGATGCCTTGAAGAGCAACAACGAGAGAGAGAGGCACAAAAAGGGTAGTTTGAGTCTTTTTTTACACAGTCCCCCTGGTTAATTACGTTTTTATCAACCCTGGCCGGTCCAATAATAATCCTCATAGTATTACTAACTATAAAACCCTGTTTCCTCAATCATGTAATTTCTTTTCTCCAAGCTCAAATTGGACAAATTAAAATTATGGTAATACCCCACTAGCAGACATAGAATGTGACACCCCACAACGATCACTTTTATGATTAAAAGTAGCCAGAAAAAGAAGTGGGGAATGAAAGGTTAATAAAATATGTACTTGTCACTTCCTGTTTTTCTGTACGCTTAACAAAACACTGTTGAAATCTTGAGAACTCTTTGCTAATCTTGTTGCCAGAATGTGCTGTCCCCAATTGCCAAACTGCAGAATCTACTCCCTCACCCGGTTGAATAGAAACCTGAACTGTACTTGGATCATTGAATGTAGAAGAGAACATCCTTTCAAAATGTTATAGTCAGTTGGATTAGAAAGATAGTCGGTAAGTTTAGGAAGAAAAGTGAGTATAGGATTTGGAACAAAAGTTCTTTAGCAATAGGGTTTTGGTTAGAGAGTCAATGTAAATGTCAACACAAGTGAAGAGTCAGTCACAATGATGCACAGGGCAAAATATGTAGGAAAGCAGATATCAATAGAGACATTAGGAAATCAGGAAAAGAATAAAGTGAGTGATGGGATTAGATATTTTCAACAGGGTTGAGGATGAATATGTGAGCTTAGGATAAAACAAATATGAAGTCAACAATAGGATTGACATTTGATAGCATTAGCGTAGCCCAAGACAGTGTCCAAAATAAGCTCTGTTGCCCCTCATTTGCCTAAATTCCCAGTGGCCTGTACACCCTTCCTGTGTACCAGGAGTGATCAAATAGGCCTGCCCTTAATACTGCTCTGCTTCTCCAATTTGAGTCTTACTGAGTGTCGGGTACAGATTCTTTATGTGAATTGGAAAGATGAGAAAACTCAAGCACCTATTGGATAGCCTCTGAATAGATTTGAAGAACTCATTTGACCCAAAAGATCCCTATTCTCACTTGATGGAATTCAGGAACCTTACAGAGGAAGGCAAAATACTTCATCAACAATGACTGCTCTTTTTGCCATTTTGGATTTTATGCACCCATGGGATCTTTCTTTAGATCCATCAGGTGCTGAGAATCTAAGTCAAAGAATCACACTAGGCCAAGAGGCTGATTCACACACATCTCTTTCCAAATCAATTAAGGAAAGAGCCAAAGGTAAAGCATATTCATTTCCATTTGAAAAATCTTTCCTTCAGGATTCACAAAGGGTTGGCCTGAGACAAAGACCTTCCTGACTCTCAGGGCAACAGAACAATAGGTAAGCAAATGGCCCAAAGTAGGGATTCTCCACTGAGACTTTACTGGTCACACTGATATCTGAGTTTTCTGAGATGCTCGCCATTCCATTCAGCTATCCAGTACATGGCCATGTCACAGAGCTTGGAGGTAGTACATATCTTGGACACAAAACCATGAGCCTATTCTGGAGATTGGCTATAATTCAGGAAGAAAACAGCAACTTAGGAAGGTAGCAGGTATCGCCCATCAATAAGGCAAGCCACAGTCAATTCATAAATTGTGCTGGATGAATGCTGGGAAGCTTTCTATGAGACAGGACACATCCATTGATGCATTCTCTTTTCTAATGTCTACAAGCACGGACACAGTGGGATACACAGACATAGAAACACTTGCATTGTCAAACGACTTACTAGAAACAGTTCACTCCAAACCAAACAAACTGCCTTTTCTACCTATTCTCAGAACATGAGACAAAACCACAAACCCACACCCGCAATGGCACCTCCTTCCCCCAAATAGGTCTGTGACTCTCCGGAGTGTGCTCTGACTGATGGGCCATACTATGATCCTCCGAAATGGCCTGCCCTGTCTCAGATCTGGTCTTCTTGGCCAACAATGTGAAGTTGTTAGAAGCCAGGAGTGAGCCACTATCTGCTTTCTCAGGAAGAGCCCCTCTTCCGAGCTTTCCTGGCATTTGGCCATCCTCACATCAGTAGGTATCAAGAAAGACTGACTCTGTCCTTTGTAAATCCAAAAAAGTGAGACCACTGGGACTAGGACTGGGACTGGCTCTGGGTGCCTGGCTTTCTGTATACCAAGTTCAGAGAGTTCCATCACCAAGGAAGTGAGATGAGATCACTTCCTTCAGGAACTGAATGAGATCACTGCCTTGGCAACCACTTTGTCATAACAATTGCTCCCAACGGTCCCATGAGATGGGGGCTGCCCCTACTTCCTGTGACACTTTCACAAGTTAAAATGGTATATCACCCGTAGGCAAAAGGGAACAGCTCTCCACACAGGCCGGGTTTGGTCCATCTTCTCTACATTAAGAAGAGATAGGCTCATTCTGACGCAACCCTTAATCCTGACCAGGTTGTTTGCCATGGAAGATGATTTTTGCTCTCTCAGGTCTTACATAGCTGCCTACATCTTCTCCAGAGATCATTTCTGCATGGAGCTTTGAGGTTCTCAACAGATGGAAGATCCACTGCATTCCTGTATTGTAAGACCAACACTGTCCCTGCTCTTCTGTAAACATAGATGTGAATTGGAGTCATGAGAAAACCCACGAACCTATGGGATAGCCTCTGCAGGGCTTTAAAGAATTCACTTGACCCAAATGATCCCTATTCTCACTTAATGGAGGTCAGGAACCTTACAGAGGAAGGCGAGAGACTCTATCCACCATGACAGTTCTTTTGTCCATTTTGGTTTTGGATGCACACATGGGATTTTTCTTTAGACCCATCATGTGCTGTGAATCTAAGCCACAGCCTCACATAGGGCCAAGAGGCTGATTCAGACACATCCATTTCCAAAGCAATTAACCGAAGAGGCACAGGTAATGACCATTCAATTCCATTTGAAAACTATTTTCTGCAGGCTTCACAAAGTGTGGCCTGAGGCAAAGACCTTCCTGACATTCAGGGCAACAGAATAGGTAAGCAAAAGGCCCAAAGCAGGGTTTCTCCACTGAGACTTTCTTGGGCATACTGATATCTGAGTTTTCTGAGATACTCACCATTCCCATCAGCTATCCAGTACATGGCCATGTCACAGAGATGGAGGTGGTACATATCTTGGACACAAAATCATGAGCGTATTCTGGAGAGTGTCCAGAATTCAGGAAGAAAACAGGAATTTAGAAAGATGGCAGGAATTGCCCATCCATACGGCAAGCTGCAGTCCATTCATAAATTGCACAGGATGAATGCTTTGAAGCTTTCTCGTAGACAGGACACATCCATTGATGCATTCTCTTTTCTACTGTTTACAATCACGGACACAGTATGATATATAGACACAGAAAAACTCACGTTGTCAAAGGACTTACTAGAAACAGTTCACTCCAAAACAAACAAACCAGCTTTCCTAACTATTCTCAGAACATGAGACAAAACCACAAACTCACACTCACACCCAAAATGGTACCTCTTTCCGCCAAGTAGGTCTGTGTCTATCCGGAGTGTCCTCTGACTTGTGGGCCATACTATGTTCCCCAAAAATGGCGTGTCCTGTCTTCAATCTGGTCTCTTTAGCCAACTGTGTGAAGTTGTCAGGAGCCCGTGGTGAGAAACTACCTGCTTTCTCTGGAAAGGCTTGTCTTCATAGTTTCCAGGCATTTGGCTGTCCTCACATCAGTAGGTACCAGGAAAGAGTGACTCTGTCTTGTTAAATCCAAACAAGTGAGCCCACTGGGACATGGAGTGGGTTTGACTCTGTGTGCCTGGTTTCCTGGATCGCAAGATCACAGACTTTCATCACCAATAATGTAAGGTGAGGTCACTTCCTTCAAGAACTGAATGAAGTCACTGCCTTGGAAACCACTTTGTTTTAGCAGTTGCTTCCAAGGTTCTCAAAAGATGGAGTCTGCCTCTACTTGCTGTGACTCATTCATAAGTTAGAATGGTATATCAACCATAGGCACCGGGGAACAGCTCTCCACACAGACATGGTTTGGTCCATCTTCTCTACATTAGGAAGAGAGAGGCTAATTCAGACACATCCCTTCAACCTGACCAGGTTGTTTGCCATGGAAGATGACTTTTGCTCTCTCAGATCCTTCATACCTGCCTACACCTTCTCCAGGGATTATTTCTGCAGGGACTTTTGAGGTTCTCAGCTGTTGGATGATACCCTACCTTCCTGGATTTTAAGACCAACTCTGTCCCTGCTATTCTGTAAAGTGAGATTGAGGGAACAGTGTATGGTTAGTGTTAATAGCATGTTCGATTTGGGTTAGGAGTCATTCTGCTGGATGAATTATGGTATTGGGAACCTGTGATATTTATAAGAATATAAATGTGAAATATATGTATGAGAACAGAGATCTAGGAAAGATTTGAAGCCCAGAAAGGCATTGGGCCCTTGATTGGTATACTTAGATTGAATCATGTTCTGCACCGAGGTCTCAGATAAATCGATATACAATGGCATAGGACACTATACCTCGGATGATTGAAAGTAGAAGAGAACATCCAGTCAAAAGGGATAGTCTGTAGGATTAGGAAGATAGTAAGTAGGTTTAGGAAGAAGAGTGAGTCTCGGAGTTGGACCAAAAGTTCTTTAGCAATTGGTTTTCAGTTAGAGGGTGAATGTAAATGTCAGCACATGTGAAGAGACAGTCACAATGATGAACTGGGAAAAATATGTAGGAAAGCAGATATCAATAGGGGCATTAGGAAATCAGGAAAAGTATAAAGTGAGTGATAGGATTAGATATTTTCAACAGGCTTGAGGTTAAATATATAATCTTAGGAAGAAACAAATATGTAGTAACCAATAGGATTGACATTTGAGAGCAGTAGGCACCCTGGACATAGATGCTTTTAGTAATCCATGGTCACTTCCCATTTAGGCTTTGGTACAATCATATGTGTGACCTTTGCATTTTGTGTACAGAATACTACTGTGGTAAAATGTATATGTAGATCAGGTGACATGAGTATTTCTTGCACCATAAAGGGGAGTAATATTCTGGAAACTTATAAATTAGTACTGGGGATACAAATAGGTGTACCTTGTGTTGATGATTATTGAGATGATGCATGAATAGACCATATTGTGAATAAAGTATGTAACTGGATCCAACATTAAATAATGGTTTGAGTTTGCATCTGAAAATATATTGGAAATCTTATATTGATATATATACCATCATTCCAACGAGTTATATATGCAATGGTATTATTAGGATTACGGTTTATCGTGAAGAGTGAGTTTTGCTTCAAAAATGATTATGGAATCGAAAATAATGTGTTTAGAAAGAAGTCTAGTGAAAAGACCAGTAAAGAAACATGGAGGAATACATGTGTTCTGAAGTAGTAAGTAATTGAAAGTGAACCAAATGCCAAAAAAATTTGTGAAGTTGTGGATGAAAAAATACATCCTATGATGTCCATAAACTGAAGAAATAGTAATGTACCAGTGTTGAGTAAAAATGAACTTCAAATTACACATCATGTCCCATAGCAATCTACTTGCATTAATGTTAAACTGGGTCAGTTACTGTAGAAATATTAGGATTTTTAAGCACCATCCACTGAACTTAGTTTTCAGTAGTAGGAAACCAAAATATATTTCAGGTGTATGAATATTACTGAGAATAATCTTGTGAAAATTTGAATTTAAATGAACATAAATGAATGTGAATGAATTTAGGGAGTGTATAATAAGACACATATTTTTCATATTTTTTTAAAATCTGGAGAATATACACACACACACACACACGCACACACACACAAACACACACGCACACACATACACATTAATATTTAGCAATATATATGCCAATCGATATTCATCATGAAATATAATTCATTCACAAATCCAAAAATATTCATTTTACTGAATATGGATTTATGTATAGTGTTTTTCACTAGGAAGCTCACCCATAGGTGGAATTTTCAGTTCCATCATTATTTAGGGAAAGTCATCTCTTCTCACAATTTTTATATTCCAAAGCCAGTGATCTTTCAAGAATGTACGTGTGATACCAGGTAGGATATTGTATATGCATAAAAAAATTACATGTGCTGAATAGGATACAGAGAAAGGGAGACAGGAATTTACATATGTGATAACTTTAAAAAATCATGGAGAAATATTAAAATGAAAAGTTTACTAAATTTAAAACACATACTCTTGATAAAGCAGAAGACAAATACAAATATACACCATGCTTCCTATGAAAGGACTGTACTTCTATTCAGTTAGGTTTTTTTTCTCCATGATATTAGGATTAGTAGTCAGAGTCTAGTAGGGTATGGGTTAGTGTCAGGGATTCAGTATTTCAAATGGAAAATAGAAAAATGAATCTAATGTGTATGCAAACATGTGATACACAAAAATCTTCCCTCTCTTATCCAGAACAATGCCTTGACATAACCATCGGTAAAAGTAAGACACAATTAGAGGAGAGGAGTTAGAAAACCTGTGAATACATATGTGGAATAAAAAATGCTCAGGAGTTCACAACACTGGAGGTGGTAAAAGGGTTTACAAAAGTATGGGAGAGGGTAAACACTCCAGAAACATGGAGCTGTGCTGACCTAAAGACTTATTGAGAAACTTCCTCTGAGGTTAGGCACAAGAAATATATGTATGGCAATATGTAAATCAATGGTTCTGCAACTGATGTGATTCTGCAATCTGTATATGGAGTAAAAATGGGAGCTCATATCCCAATTGAATCAAAGTGTGAAATATGATATATCAAGAAGTATGTAATGTTTTGAACAACCTACAATGAAAATTAATTAAAAAAAGAATAAGAAATATATGTAATTGTCAGGAGATTGAGCTTCGTTTATAGTGACACCAAAAATCTGGGTCTGCATCTATGTGACCTGGAGGACATGGTTCTTTATTTTGTAATGAACATGAGGCAGCAGGTCTGAATTCTCCCTTTATAGGTAAACTGTTGCCACTGGGAGATAAGGGTCTTCCCGTGTGGTCTGTGAAGCCATTTGGTCATCCTCCACTTTTCAGGGTGTTTCTTACTGCTGCACTGGGAATTTGGTATTTGCTTCACGAAATACAATATGTTCAACTGGGACACAATGCTGGAGGGAGTTCTGTCATGTGTGGTTGGTCAGGGTCGGCAAGAGAATGTACGAACCAGGCTTCTATCCCACATAGCTTTCCCCTTTACTATAGCAACCTGATTCTGAACATTGCCCTGAAACCTCTACATATAACAAGATGCCTTTACATATAAAGGTCTGCTGCCTGCACCATGTTAGTCGCAAGTTTGGGAAGCCAATGGAAGATCCAGGTGGTCCTACCAAAAATATTTATTTACACACCTACAGTCCACTGCTCTACACCCACTACCCAGCAGGCTTCAACTTACTGGCATTTCTGTTCTACACCATTTTCACGAAACTCAGTCAATCAAGGCACTGTTTGTTATACTCATGATCAACAACAGGATATCTAAAGGTTATCCAGTGCCACCTGGTCATGGGGATTTCAAAAATTTCATGGTATTAATCTAGTCATTTTTCAAGGATGAAGTTGGAGGCACTGTGGGTTTCATTTAATTCAGGAACCATTAAATGGTGAGGAAGCTCATTTCAATGAAAGCTCTGGAGAACACTCACAGGCAAGCCTTCCCAAAGAGTGGCCAAAAGGACACATGAATAGAGGCCCATTGAGGTATACAATGTGAGGTCCATGTGTGTTTGGACTCTCAACTATGGCTACCAAGTCTTTAAGAATTAAATCATGTGATATCCTGGCTCAGAATCCCTGAGCTCTGTGGAAAGCCATCCTGGGCCTAGATCTCAGTTTCCAAAAGCGATTCTCATGCGTGGTCTCCTAAAATCCCAACACTATTCATGGCAATACTTCTCTGAGGTCAGTTCCAGAACTCAGTCTCTAAGGGGAATCACACCAGAGTTCAAGCCCTGGTGGACCCAGTCATCTCTTCCAACTACCACACAAATTACCACAATTAAAACAAGAACCCTCCCATATGGCCCTCATCTTCTTTCATATAGACACTCATCATAATCTGGCTGGAGGTTTCCATGAGGGGCGCAGACCAAGACAGTGTCCCAAATAAGCTCCTTTGCCCCTCATTTGCCTAAAGTCAAGGTGGCCTGGACACCCATCCTGTGAACCAAAAGTGATCAAATAGGCCTGCCATTAATACCGCTCCAATTTGAGGACTACTGTCTGTGGGGTTTAGATTCTTTATGTGAATTTTAGTCATGAGAAAACCCAAGCACAATGGGCTAGCCTCTGCAGGTTTTGTAGAACTCTTTTGACCCAAAGGATCCCATTCTCACTTGATGGAGGTCAGGAACCTTACAGAGGAAGTCGAGAGACTTCATCCCAATAATTGCTCTTTTGGCGAATTTTCTTTTGGATGCACACATGGTAACTTTCTTTAGATCCATCAGGTGCTGAGAATCTAAGCCACAGCCACACACAGGGCCAAGGGCCTGATTCAGACACATCCCTTTCCAAAGCAATTAAGGAAAGTGCCACAGGTATGCCCATTCATTTCCATTTGAAAACTGTTTTATTCAGGCTTCACAAAGGGGTGGCCTGAGGCAAAGACCTTCCTGACATTCAGGGCAACAGAACAATAGGTAAGCAAAAGGCCAAAAGCAGGTTTTCTCCTCTGAGACATTCCTGGTCACACTGATATCTGAGTTTTCTGAGATGCTCGCCATCCCCTACAGCTATCCAGTACATGGCCATGTCACAGAGCTTGGAGGTGGTACATATCTTGGACACAAAACCATGGGCCTATTCTTGAGATTGGCCGGAATTCAGGACGAAAATAGAAACTTAGGAAGGTAGCAGGTGTTGCTCATCGATAAGGCAAGCTACAGTCCATTCATAAACGGGGCAATATGAATGCTGAGAAGCTTTCTACTAGACACGACACATCCATTGATGGATTCTCTTTTCTAATGTCTACAACCACGGAAACAGTGGAATACACAGACATAGAAATACTCACCCTGTGAAAAGACTTACTAGAAACAGTCCACTTCAAATGAAACAAACCGACTGTCCTACCTATTCTCAGAAAATGAGACAAAACCACAAACCCACAACCACACCCACAAAGGCACCTCCTTCCCCTAAGTAGGTCTGTGACTATCCAGAGTGTCCTCTGACTTGTGGGCCATAATATGTTCCCCCAAAATGGCCTTTCCTGTCTCAGATCTTGTCTCCTTCGCCAACTCTGTGAACTTCTTAGGAGCCAACGGTGAGCAACTACCTGCTTTCTCATGAAAAACCCTGCATCCGAGCTTTCCTGGCATTTGGCCTTCCTCACATCTGTAGGTACCAAAAAATACTGACCCTGTCCTTGGTAAATCCAAACAAGTGAGACCACTGGGACTGGGACTGGGATTGGCTCTGTGTGCCTGGCTTCCTGGATCCCACGTTCAGAGAGTTCCATCACCAAGAAAGTGAGGTGAGGTCACTTCCTTCCTGAACTGAATGAGGGCACTGTCTTGGCAGCCACTTTGTCCTAACTGTTGCTTCCAAGGGTCCCAAGAGATTGAGGCTGCCCCTACTTCCTGTGACATTTTCACAAGTTAGAATGGTATATCAACCAAAGGCACCCAGGAATAGATCTCCACACAGGCCTGGTTTGGTCCATGATCTCTACATTAAAAAAAAATCTGATTCAGACACAACCTTTTATCCTGACAGGGTTGTTTGCCATGGAAGATGACTTTTGGTCTCTCAGGTCCTTTATTGCTTCCTACATCTTCTCCAGGGATCATTTCTGCATGGACCTTTGAGGTTCTCAGCAGGTGGAAGTTTTTCTACATTTCTGTATTGTAATATCAACTCCTTCCCTGCTCTTCTGTAAAGTTAGATTGAGGGAACAGTGTCCGGTTATGGTTAAAAACATGCTCGATTTGGGTTAGAAATCATTTTGCTGGATGAATGATCGTATTGAGAACTTGCTATGTGTAGAAGAATATATAGGTGAAATATATGTATGAAAAAAGAAATCTAAGTCTGATTTGAAGCCCAGAAGGGCATTGGGCCCTTGATAGGGATACGTGGTGTTGAATTACGTTCTGCAGAGTTGTCTCAGATAAATCGATATACAATGGCATAGCACCTTGTACGTTGCATGAATTAATGTAGAAGGAACATCAAGTCAAAAAGGCATAGTCAGTAGTGAAAGGTTAATAAAATTAATAAAATAGGTACTTGTCACTTCCTGTTTTTCTGTATGCTTAACAAAACACTTTTGAAATCTTGAGAAATGTTTGCTAATCTTGTTCTAGAATGTACTGTTCCCAACAGCCGAACTGCAGAATGTACTTCCTCACTCGGTGTCATGCAAATCGCCCACTCGCCCTTACCCATCACTAAACTTCCCTCTCTTCCCTCTCCAAGGAAAGTATATAAGCTCTGCTTAAGCTGTTCTCAGAGGTCTCTGCTCTATTTAATTTAGCTCTGAGCTCCAGCATGCTGGACCACAAATAAACCCTTTGCTGTTGCATGAGACAGTCTCTTGGTAGTATCTTCCTCTGACACTCGCCTGACCTTTACATATTGAGGTTCCACCGAGTTCCAGCAGTGGCGGACGAGAGACCCCAACGGGCTCCTCTCGGAGCAAGTAAGGCGCCTCTTTCCGGTTTCAGGTTTCTTGTTAGGGATTGGCAAAATTGCTGGTGATGAAGAGCCTGGGCTCTCTCCGACGGTGGCTGAGAGATGTGTCACAGAGACAAAGGGCACCTCTCTGGAGGACCCCGCAGAGAACTCGGGAAATCAAGGAACGATAGTCTTCTCGACTCAGTGATATTTTCTTTTAGATTCGTTATTGCCATACCATTGGGTTTTGCCGGCTACTCATTCCTGGTCTCAGTGTTGGACGTTCATTGCCTGTCTTTATGGTCTTGTCTTATCTGTGTCGTGTGTCCTTGCTTTTACTGTTTGTGGAACTTTCATTATGGAACAGAGCACGTCAATGCCTCTGTCCCTGACCCTTGATCACTGGACCAAAGTCCGCTTAAGGGCTCAGAATCTTTCTTTTTTTAGTAAAACGCTGGACCTGGCCGAATCTCTGTGCCTCAGAATGGCCCATCTTTGGAGTCGTATGGCCCCTAGAAGGATCTTTCTACTTCCCACTAATTTAAAAAGTCAGAGGTATTGTCTTTCAGCCAGCGCCACATAGCCATCCGGATCAACAGCCATATATCTTAACTTGGCAGGACCTCTGCAAATCTCCTCCTCCATGGGTGAAGCCTTTCCTTGCCCCTACCTCTGCTCCTACTCCTTCCCCCATGATCTCTCAAACCCTCTCAACCTCCTCCTCCTCCACCCTCTGTTCTCCCTGAGTCACAGATTTGACTCTACTGGACTCTTCTCCCCCTCCTTATGCCCTGCCCTCGTCCCCTAACACAAAACACACTCTAAGTGATTCCGCTGCTGCTGACTAAGCCTTTCTACCATTGAAGGAAGCTAAGCCGGTAATAGGATCTGACAATGGACCGATGTTCATGGCCCAGGTAAGTCAGGGGTTAGCCAGGAACCTGGGGATTAATTGGAAGTTAATTTGTGCTTATAGACCACAGAGTTCAAGACAAGTAGAAAGAATGAATAGAACCATTAAAGAGACCTTAATGAAATTAAGCTTAGAGACCAGCATAAGATTGGACTATGCTCCTGCCTTATGCAATGTTTCATGCAAGAAAAAATCCCTTTGTTTCTTTGAGTAACCTTACCACGTGTGAAATTCTTTATGGTGGCCCTCCTCCAGTAGGGGACCTAAGCCCAACTGTAAGACCTAAAGATCCTTTCCACACCCCCTTGCTTGACAGACTTAAAGATCTTGAAAGAACTCAGTAATACCTGTGAAAACAGCTGGCCACTGCCTACCCAACTGGGAACCAGGGGATTCCACATCCATATCAAATAAGAGATTTCATCTATGTAAGATGATATCAGGTGTCATCCCTGGTACCCCGCTGAAAAGGACCATACCAGGTGCTATTATAACACCTACAGTGGTAAACGTAAACAGAATCACTTCCTGGATACATGCCTCTCATCTTAAGCCTGCTCCCTGTACAGAATCTTTCTGGAAACTGAAAAAGACTGGTAACAGTTTCAAATTGTGTATTCGCAATGTGAATAAGGTTATATACTCTCCCCTTGGCTACAAGTAGTCCTAACCCTCATCAGCCCATTAAGCAGTGATGGCTGATCACAAATCCTACTGGAAAAGAAGTATGGTCTATCTCGCATACAGCCCCCTTAGGGACCTGGTGGCCATCTCTCCACCCAGACATTTGTTAGCTGGCTATAGGTATTTCCTATTGTGATATCCCTGATGAAGAGGATCCCACTAAAATACCATTAAATCCCTTCTGTACCATAGATAATGGAAACAAACATTATGGATGCAGGGACACGCGAGCCAGATGCAGGTTGGCTAGTCTAGATTACTAAGTTTGCCTGGCAGACTATCAAAGCCACAAAGAGTAATGGCTGTGTGGGGGAAAAGCCGACTTTTTCTGTATGTCATGGGAATGTGTGCATACAGGGGCTGCCTGATGGAACCCCAATTCTTCATCAAATTCAGTACACAGCATTGGCCACATTACCAATTAGACAACCAAAAACTATGGCACCCAGAGGGGTCTCTAGATCCTCAAATTTTGCGTGACCTTTTTAACTTCTGCAAGTGCTCAAAAGAGTGAAAGGAAATTCCCCTATGTGGAAGCCTTTTCTCTCCCTCACTCACATCCTGAACTATGCTTCTCCAATAGATCATTATCCTCAGCCTTCTGCTCCAGACCCTCTGATGTCACTCCCATCTCAGCGACTTGATTTCTCCCCTCCAATAACTAGATCAGAAACCCAAAGCTCCACCAGTTCTCAGACCATCGCCCCCTTGCTGAGGTAGCAGGTACATAGGTACCGCGCCACCGACTCATTCCTCTCATCTCCTGTCAGTGCCCTCACCGGGTCCCACCAGGTCCTCTTACCAGCTAACCCAATGCTCAAACGAGCTGAGGAGAGCCCTGAGACCCTTATCCAAGATGTAATATAATTGGCCTTTAAAGTTGCTTTGTCATCACTGAAAACAGGTTACTAAAATTTAAAGTCCCTCACAGGATTTTGGGATCCTCATTCCCGTCTTTCACTCTGCTCTACCTGATCTACTGCTCAAGTTTGCTGCTAGGAAATTCCCAATACCCTTTCGCATTATTCTTTTACATCTCTCTTTTCCCTCATTCTCAGATCCTCGGAGGTGCTCTCAGCCCCACCTTCCCCGTCTTTCCCCCTCTGTACCAGGCCCACAGAAAAGTCTTAAATGACCTTCTTCAGAAGTCTTCACCATGGCTGAGTTTTGAACTTTCAGCCAAACAGTCCCAATAAAGACTTTAATGTAGATAAACTTTCTCTTTCATATTGCCCTGTTCTACTTGGCCACTGGCTAAAAATCTCAGTACTTCTAAGCTAGACAACCCCTAACTAGTTTTTCACAAAATATGTGAACAAGTCCTCTTGCCTTCAGCTGGGGCTTCACAGAGATGGCTACATTTCTAAGATAAAGAAATTACCAACCAGGCTCCATGGTAACAGCTGGCAGGGGGAAAATAAGAAAGGGAAGAAAAAGCTCTCCTCCTCCCAGGTGTCCTTGAAAAGTTAACTTGCCCAGAACAGAAGGAAAAACAGAAACAAATACTGCTTTTTTAAACTTCTGAAGACTGTGAACTTCTGAGCCCCATCCCTTAAATGTTGGGTACAAAATTCTGAAACTACCTAAACTTGAGTTTCAGGGGATTAATTGATTACAATAGAAGCAATGCCCTCTGAATCCGGTTGCAACCAAATAGGACTGTTTCCCTCTCTTGAGTGCTATCTTAGGTGCCTTGCTTTGTCAGTGCCTACAACAGCATAATTCTATATACTTAAACATCGTTTATGTTTTCATGAAATGATCAAGATATGTGATAAATTGTGTAATGGTGCAGATGTTTCCCAGAGTGCTCTATCATGACGCAGGTTCATTTGAAGATCAAATAGGGGGGGCATACAACCGGTTCCACTGGGAACATATATCCCTCACTTTAGCCATCCTATTAGGAATAGGAGTTGCTGCACGGGTGGGCAGAGGAACCAGTGGCATTGTCCATGGGACACAAAAGATGACCCAATTAGAAGCAGCAATAGAGCAAAAGTAAGATATTAGAAACCTCCTTCAGGGCTTTGCATGAAACTTTAACCTCTCTCTCTGAAGTTGTTTTACAGAACATTTGAGGGTTGGACCTCCTCTTCATTAGAGAAGGGGGCCTTTGTGCTGCATTGAGGGAAGAATGTTGTTTTTATGCTGACTATACTGGAGTCGTAATAAAATCTATGAGTAAATTTAAAAGACACCTTGAAGAGCATCAACAAGTGAGAGAGGGCCCAAAAGGGTGGCTTGAGTCTTGGTTCACACAGTCCCCCTGGTTAACTACGTTTTTATCAACCCTGGCGGGTCCAATAATAATCCTCATATTATTGCTAACTATAAAACCCTGTTTGCTCAACCGTGTAATGTCTTTTCTCCAGGCTCAAATTGGAGGAGTTAAACTTATGGTAATACCCCACTAGCAGACATTGAATGTGACACCCTCCAATGATCATTTTTATGATTAAAATTAGCCAGAAGAAGAAGTGGGGAATGAAATATTAATAAAATAGGTACTTGTGACATCTTGTTTTTCTGTATGCTTAACAGAACACTGTTGAAATCTTGAGAAATGTTTGCAAAACTTGTTCCAGAATGTTCTATCCCCAGCTGCCAAATTGCAGAATGTACTCCCTCTCCCAGTTGCATGCAAACCGCCCACTCGCCCTGACCCATCAATACAATTCCCTCCCTTCTCTCTCCAGGGAAAGTATATAAGCTCTACTTCAGCTATTCTCAGGGCTATCTGCTCTATTCAGGTGAGCTCTGAACCCCAGCATTCTGGACACCCAATAAACCCTTTGATGTTGCATGAGATAGCCTGTTGGTAGTCTCCTCCTCTGAAGCTCGCACCACGTTTACTTGGATGATTGAATGTAGAAGAGAACATCCAGTCAAAAAGGGATAGTCTGTAGCATTAGGAAGATAGTCAGTAAGTTTAGGAAGAAGGGTGAGTATAAGATTTGGAACAAAAGTTTCTTAGCAATAGGATTTCGATTAGAGAGTGAATGTAAATGTCAGCACAAGTGAAGAGTCAGTCACAATGATGAAGTGGGGAAAATATGTAGGAAAGCATATATCAATAGAGACATTACAAAATCAGGCAAAGTATAAAGTGTGTGATAGGATTAGACATTTTGAACAGGGTTGAGTTTAAATATATAATCTTAGAAAGAAACAAATATGTAGTCACAAATAGGATTGACATTTGAGAGCATTGGGCAAATTTCAGGTGGATGAATATTTTGAGAATAATCTTGTGAATAGTTGATTATAAATCCACATACATGAACATGAATGAATTTAGGGAGTGAATATAAGACACATATATTTCATATTTTGTAAAATCTGGAGAGTATATATATATGTATATATATATATATATATATATATATATATATATATATATATACATATATATACATATACATATACATAAAACAAACACACAGACAAAAAAGTAGCAATATATATGTCAATCAAAATTCATTATAAAATATATACCATCCACAGATCTAAAAATATTCATTTTACTGAACATGGATTTATGTATAATGCTGTTCAACTAGCAAGCTCACCCATAGGTTGAATATTCAGTTCCAACAGGGTTTAGTAGGAGTGATCTCTTCTAACAATTTGTATCTGCCAAGTCAGCCACCTCACAAGAATGTACCTGTGGTACCAGATAGGAATCTATATGTGCATATAAGAATACAGAGAAAGGGAGACAGGAATTCACATATTTGTTAACCTTAAAAATACAAGGACAACTATTTCAACAAACAATTGACTAGATTTATAACTCCAACTCTGTATCATGCAAAAGGCAAGTCCATCTATACACCATGCCTACTCTGAACTGCTTGTATTTCTATTCTTTATGGGTTATTTTTCTCCATCATATTAGGATTAGTAGTCAGAGTCTGGTAGGGTATGGGTTAGAGTCAGGTATTCAGTATTTTGAATTGAAAATAGGACACTGAATCCAATGTGTATGCAAATATATGCTACGGAAAAATCTTCCCACTCTCCTCCAGAACAATGCCTTGACATTACCTTCGCCCCAAGTAAGACACAATTAGAGGAGAAGAGTTAGAAAATCTGTGAATACATATCTAGAATGGAAAATGCTCCAGATTTCACATCTTTGGAGGTGGTAGAGGAGTTTCCAAAAGTAAGAGACAGGGTAAACACTCCACAAACATGGAGCTCTGCTGGCCAAAAGACATTTTGAGAATCTGCCTCTGAGGTTGGGCACTTGAAATATATGTTGTTGTCAGGAGCTTTAACTTTATTTGTAGTGAAACCATCAAAGCTGGATCTGCATCTATGTGACCTGGAGGAAATGGTTACTTACTTTCAAATAAAAATGAGGCAGCAGTGATGAATTCTCTTTTTGTAGGTAAACTGTGGCCACTGAGGGCTAAGGGTCTTCCCGTGTGGACTGTGAAACCAATGGTCATCCTCCAATTTTCGTGGTGTTTCTTGCTGCTGCACTGGGAGTTTGGTATTTGCTTCATGAAATACAACGAGTTCAAATGGGACACAGTGCTGAAGGGAGTTCTGTCAGGTGTGGTTGGCAGGGTCTCCAGGAGAATGCACCAACCAGGGTTCTATCTCAAGTAGCTTGCCCCCTTGACAATAGCAACATGATACTGAACATTGCCCTGAAACCTCTCCATATAAAAATATGCCTTTACATATATGGGTGTGATGGTTGCACCATGTCAGTCACAGCCATTTGGAAGCCAATGGAAGATCCACATGGCCCCACCACAGATGTTTTATCACACATTTGCATAACACAGCTCTAGGCCCACTACTTACCAGGCCCCAACTTACTGGCATCTCTGTTCTACACCATTTTCATGAAACCCAGTCAATCAAGGCCCTGTCTGTTATACTCATGATCATCAACAGGACATCAAAGGTCCTCCAGTGCCAGCTGGTTATCGGAATTTCTAAAATTTCATGGTAATTATCTAGCATTTTTTCACAGATGCATTTGGAGGCAATGTTGGTTTCAATTCATTCAGGAACCATTAAATGGTGAGGAAGCTAATTTCAGGGAAATCTCTGGAGCACTCTCACAGGCAAGTCTACCCAAAGAGTGGCCAAAAAGTCACATGAAGCCAGGCCCATTGAGGTCTACAAAGCGAGGTCCAAGTGTGTTTTGAATCTCAATTATGCCTGCCAAGTCTTTCAGAATAAAATCATGTAATATCCTGGCTGTGATTCCCAGTGTTCTGTGGAAAGCCACTCTGGGCCTTGATCGCAGGTTCCAATGGCAACTCTCATTCCTGGCCTCCTAAAATCCCAACACAATTCATGTCAATACTTCTCTGAGGTCAGTTCCAGAACTCAGTCTCTAAGGGGAATCACAGCAGAATTCATGCCCAGGTGGACCCAGTCATCTCTTCCAACTGCCACACAAATGACCACAATTATAACCAAAACACTCCTACATGGCCCTCATCTTCTACCATAAAGATACTCATCATAACATCTGGATGGAGGTTTTCATGAGAGGCACATCCCAAGACAGTGTCCAAAATAAGCTCCCTTGCCCCTCATTTGCCGAATGTCAGGGTGGCTTGTACACCCTTCCTGTGAACCAGGAGTGATCAAATAGACCTGCCCTTAATACTGCTTCGCTTCTCCAATTTGAGGCTCTCTGACTGTGGGGTCTAGATTCTTTTTGTGAATTGGAGTCATGAGAAAAGCCAAGCACCTCTGCAGAGATTTGAAGAACTCATTTCACCAAAAGGATCCCTATTCTGACATGATGGATTTCAGAAACCTAACAAAGGAAGGCAATATAATTCATGCACACTGATTGAACATTTTTCCATTTTGGTTTAGATGCACATATGGGATCTTTCTTTACATCCATCAGGGGCTGAGAATCTAAGTCACAGCCTAAAACAGGGCAAAGGGCCTGAATCAGACACATCCTTTTCCAATGAAATTAAGCAAAGAGCCAGAGGTGATGCACATTCATTTCCATTTGAAAACTGTTTTCTTCAGGCTTAACAAAGGGGATGCATGAGACAAAGACCTTTCTGATATTCAGGGCAACAGAACAATAGGTAAGCAAAAGGCCCAAAGCAGGGTATCTCCACTGAGACTTTCCTGATCACACTGATATCTGAGTTTTCTGAGATGCGGGCCATTCCATTCAGGTATCCAGTACATGGCCATGTCAAAGACCTTGGATTTGGTACATATCTTGGACACATAACCATGAGCCTATTCTAGAGAGTGGCCAGAATTCAGGAAGAAAACAGGGACTTAGGAAGGTATTAGGTGTTGCCCGTGCATAAGGCAAGCCACACTCCATTCATAAATTGGGCAGGATGAATGCTGGGAAGCTTTATACTAGACATGACACATCCATTGCTGCATTCTCTTTTCTCATGTCTACTACCACAGGCACAGTGGGATACACAGACATGGAAACACTCACCTCGTCAAACGACTTACCAGAAACAGTTCACTCCAAAATAAACAAACCGCCATTCCTACCTATTTTCAGAACATGAGACAAAAAACAAACCCACACCCACTCCCAAAAAGGCACCACCTTCCCCAAGTAGGTGTGTGACTAACCAGAGTGTCCTCTGACTGGTGGCCATACTCTGTTCTTCCGAAATGGCCTGTCCTCTCTCAGATCTGTTTTCCTTGGCGAACTCTGTAAAGTTGTAAGGAAAAAATGGAGAGCTACTACCTGCTTTCTCAGGAAAGTTCCCTCTTCAGAGCTCTAGAGGCATTTGGTAATCCTCACTTCAGTAGGTACCAAGAATGACTGACTCTATCCTTGCTTAATCCAAACAAGTGAGCCCACTGGGACTGGGACTGAAACTGCCTCTGGGTGCCTGGCTCCTTGGACACAAAGTTCAGAGAGTTCCATCACCAAGGAAATGAGGTATGTCACATTCTTTGGAACTGAATGAGGTCACTGCCTTGGCAAATATATATCTTATAATGTACAAAAACTGAAGAAATAATAATGTACCAGTGTCGAATACAAATGAATGACAAATTACATATCATGTCCCATAGGATTCTACTTGCATTGATGTTAGACTGGGTCAGTTACTGTAGAATAATTAGGATTTGTATGCACCATTCACTGAAGTTAGTTTTCAGTACTAGGAAACAAATATGTATTTCAGGTGGATGAATATTTCTGATTATATTCTTGTGAAAAGTGGATTATAAATCCACATACATGAACATGAATGAATTTAGAGAGTGTATATTAGACACATATATTTCATATTTTGAAAAATTTGGAGAGTATATCTATATCTATATCTACATCTATACACACACACACACACACACACACAACACTCACAGACATTAAAAAGTACCAATATAAATGCCAATCGAAATTCATCAGTAAATATATATCATCCACAAATGCAAAAATATTTATTTTACTGAACATGAGTTAATGTATAATGTTGTTCTACTAGGACGCTCTCCTATAGGTTGAATTTTCATTTCCAACAGCATTTAGGAGGAGTGAACTCTTCTCACAATTTGTATCTGCCAAGACAGCCATCTCACAAAAATGTACGTGTGATACCTGGTAGGATTCTATATATGCATATAAATATACATGTGTGAATAGGCTACAGAAAAGGGAAACAAGAATTCACATATTTGTTAAGTTTAAAAACACATGGAGAATATTTCAATTAAAATTTGACTAGATTTATAACTCCTACCTTATATAATGCATATGTCAAGTCCAACTATACAACATGTCTCCTCTGAAGTGCTTGTATTTCCATTGTGTTGGGTTAATTTTCTCCATTATATTAGGATGAATAGTCTGAGACTACTAGGTATGGGTTAGTGTCAGGGATTCAGTATTTCGAATGGATAATTGGAAAATGAATCCAATGTGTATGTAAATATATGCTGCACAAATATCCTCCCGCTCTCATCCAGAACAATGCCTTGACATTACCTTCACCCCAAGTAAGACACAATTAGAGGAGAAGAGTTACAAAATCAGTGAATACATATCTGGAATGGAAAATGCTCAGGAGTTCACAACCTTGGAGGTGGTAGACGAGTTTCCAAAACTAAGGGACAGGGTAAACACTCCACAAACATGGAGCTCTGCTGGCCTAAAAACTTTTTGAGAAACTGCCTCTGAGCTTCCACACTTGAAATATATGTTGTTTTCAGGAGATTTGGCTTCCTCTGTAGTGAGACCATCAAATCTGGGTCTGCATCTATGTGACCTGGAGGACATGGTTTCTTATTTTCCAATGAACAAGATGAAGCAGTGCTGAATCCTCTCTTTGTAGGTAAACTGAGGCCACTGGGGACTAAGTGTCTCCCCGTGTGGACTGTGATGCCATTTGGTCCTCCTCCAATTTGTGGTGTTTTTGCTGCTGCACTGTGAGTTTGGTATTTGTTTCACGAAATACTAGGAGCTAAACTGGGACATAGTGCTGGAGGAAGTTCTGTCACGTGTGGTGGGTCAGGGTCTGCAAGAGAATGCACCAACTAGGCTCCTATCTCTCACAGCTTGCCCCATTGCCCCCTTGTCCATATCAAGCTGATTCTTAATTTTCCTCTGCTAACTCTCCATATAACAAGATGCCTTTACATATAAGGGTCTGCTGGCTGCACCATGTCAGTTACAAGCCATTTGGAATCCAATGGTAGATCCACATGGCCCTACCACGGATGTTTTATCAAACACCTCCCCACCACTGCTCTAGACCCACTACTCAGCAGGCTCCAACTTACTGGCATCTCTGTTCTACACCATTTTCATGAAACTCAGTAAATCAAGGCACTGTCTGGTATACTCATGATGAGCAACAGGACATCCAATGTTTCTCCAGTGCCACCTGGTCATAGGAATTTCAAAAATTTCATGGCATTTATCTAGCCATTTTTCAAGCATGAAGTTGGAGGCACTGTGGGTTTCAGTTCATTCAGCAAACATTAAATGGTGAGGAAGCTCATTTCAATGAAATCTCTGGAGAACTCTCACAGGCACGGCTTCCCAAAGAGTGGACAAAAGGTAACATTTGGCCAGGCCCATTTAGGTCTACAATGTGAGGTCCATGTGTGTTTTGACTCTCAACTATGGCTGCCATTTCTTTAAGAATAAAATCATGTGATATCCTTGCTGAGAATCCCAGGCCTCTGTGAAAATCCACCCGGGGCCTAGGTCTCAGTTTCCAAGAGCGACTTTCATGTGTGGCCTCTTAAAATCCCAACAAAATTCATGGCAATGCTTCTCTGAGTTCAGTTCCAAAACCCAGTCTCTAAGGGGAATCACACCAGAGTTCAAGCCCACGTGGACCCAGTCATTTTTTCCAATGCAACACAAATGACCAAAATTAAAACCAAAACACTCCCACATGGCCCTCATCTTATTCCATATAGTCAATCATCTTAACCTCTGGCTGGAGGTTTCCATGAGGGGCGCAGCCCAAGACAGTGTCCAAAATCAGCTCGTTTGCCCCTCATTTGCCTAAAGTCAGGGTAGCCTGGACACCTCTTCTGTGAACCAGGAGTGAACAAATAATCCTGCCGTTAATACTTCTGTGTTTCTCCAATTTGAGGCCTACTGATTTTAGGTATCGATTCTTTAGGTGATTTAGAGTCATGCGAAAACACAAGCACCTCTGCAGGGCTTTGAAGAACTCATTTGACCCAAAGAATCCCTATTCTCATTTGATGGAGTGCAGGAACCTAACAGAGGAAGGCAAGAGACTTCATCCACAATGAATGATATTTTTTGCCATTTTGGTTTTGGAAGCTCACATGGGATCATTCTTAAGATCCATCAGGTGCTGAGAATCTAAGTCACAGCCACACACAGGTCCAAGACGCTGATAAAGACACATCCCTTTCCAAAGCAATTAAGCAAAGAGCCACAGGTGAGGCCCATTCATTTCCATTTGAAAACTGTTTTCTTCAGGCTTCACAAAGGGGTGGCCTGAGGCAAAGACCTTCCTGACATTCAGTGCAACACAACAATAAGTAAGCAAAAGGCCCAAAGCAGGGTTTCTGCACTGAGACTTTCCTGGTCACACTGATATCTGAGTTTTCTGAGATGCTCGCCATTCTCTTCAGCTATCCAGTACATGGCCATGTCACAGAGCTTGGAGGTGGTACATATTTTGGACACAAATCCATGAGCCTATTCTGGAGAGTGGCCAGAATTCAGGAAGAAAACAACAACTTAGAAAGATAGCAGGTGTTGCACATCGATAAGACAAGCTGCAGTCCATTCACATATTGGGCAGGATGAATTATGGGAAGATTTATACTAGACAGGACACATCCATTAATGCATTCACTTTTCTAATGTCTACAACAACGGACACAGTGGGATACACAGAAACAGAAACACTCGCCATGTCAAATGACTTACTAGATACTGTCCACTCCAAACCAAACAAACCGCCTTTCCTATCTATTCTCAGAACATGAGACAAAACAACAAACCCACACCCACTCCCACAAAGGCACCTCCTTCCCCCAAGTAGGTCTGTGACTATCCGGAGTGTCCTCTGACTGGTGGGCCATACTATGTTCCCCCGAAATGGCCTGTCTTCTCTCAGATCTTGTTTCCTTGACCAACTCTGTGAAGATGTCAGGAAAATGTGGTTAGCCACTACCTGTTTTCTCAGGAAAGGTCCATCTTCAGAGCTCTCCTGGCATTTGGCCATCCTCACATCATTAGGTACCAAGAAATCTGACTCTGTCCTTGGTAAATCCAAACATGTGAGCCCACTGGGACTGGGACTGGGACTGCCTCTGGGTGCCTGGCTTCTTGGATACAAAGTTCAGAGAGTTCCATCACCAAGGAAATGAGGTATGTCACATTCTTTGGAACTGAATGAGGTCTCTGCCTTGGCAACCACTTTGTCCTAACAGTTGCTTCCAAGGGTAACATAAGATGGAGGTTGCCCCTACTTCCTGTGACACTTTCATAAGGTAGAATGTATATCACCATTGGCACCCGGGAACAGCTCTCCACTCAGCCCTGGTTTGGTCCATCTTCTGTACAATAAGAAGAGAGAGAGGCAGATTCAGACACATCCCTTCATCCTGACCAGGTTGTTTGCCATGGAAGATGACTTTTGCTCTCTCAGGTGCTTCATACCTGCCTACAACTTCTCCAGGTATCATTTGTGCATGGACATTTGAAGTTCTCATCAGGTGTAAGGTCCCCAACTTTCCTGTATTGTAAGAACCACTCTGTCCCTGCTCTTCTGTAAAATGATTGAGGGAACAGTGTATACTTGGGGTTAAAAACAGGTTTGATTTTGGTTACGAGTGATTCTGTGTGATGAATAATGGTATTGGGAACCTGCAATATTTACAAGAATATAGAGGTGAAATATAAGCAGGAAAACAGAAATCTAGGTATGATTTGAAGCCCAGAAGGGTTTTGCCCTTGATTGGGATACTTAGCTTTGAATGATGTTCTGCAAAGATGCCTCAGATAATTCGATATACAATGGCATAGGACCTTGTACATTGGATGATTGAATTTAGAAGAGAACATCCAGTCAAAAAGGGATATTCAGTAGGATTAGGAAGATAGTCGGTAGGTTTAGGAAGAAGAGTATAGGATTTGGACCAAAAGTTCTTTAGCAATAGACTTTCGGTTGTTGAGTGAATGTAAATGTCAGCACATATGAAGAGTCAGTCACTATGTTGAACTGGGGAAAATATGTAGAAAAGCAGATATCAATAGAAACATTACGAAATCAGGCAAAGTATAAAGTGAGTGATAGAATTAGACATTTTCAACAGGGTTGAGTTTGAATATATAAATTAGGAAAAAAAACAAATATGTAGTCACCAATAGGATTGACAATTGAGAGCATTAGGCAACCTGGACATGGATGCTTTTAGAAATCCATGTTCACTTTCCATTTAGGCTTTGGTACAGTCATAAGTGTGACCTTTCCATTTTTTGTCCAGAATATTACTGTGATAATGAGGTGACATGAGTATTTCTTTCACCATTTCTGGGAGCAATATATTGAAGATGTAAAATGAGAATCGGGGGTACAAAGAGGTGTACCCTGTTTCTAGGAACATAGAGAAAAAGCATGAATAGACCATACTGTGAATAAATAATATAACTTTTTTGAACTTTAAATAATGAATTGAACTGATATCTGAAAAATTAAAGGAAATCGTATATTGATATACAATCATTCATTCCAACCAGGTATATATGTAATGGAAATATTAGTGTTTTGGTTTATCATGAAGAGTGTGTGAGTTTTGCTTCAAAATGATTATGGAAATTCAAAATAATGTGTTTGGAAAGAAGTCTCATGAAAAGACCAGTCAAGAAACCCTGACAATACATGTGTTCTGAAGCAAGAAGTGGTGAAAGTTGAAACAAATGCTTATTAATTTGTGAACATGTGGATGAAATGTATATCCTGTGATGTGCAAAAACTGAAGAAACAATAATGTACCAGTGTCGAATACAAATGAATGACAAATTACATATCATGTCCCATAGAAGTCTACTTGCATTGATGTTAGACTGGGTCAGTTACTGTAGAATAATTAGGATTTGTATGCACCATTCACTGAAGTTAGTTTTCAGTACTAGGAAACAAATATGTATTTCAGGTGGATGAATATTTCTGATTATAATCTTGTGAAAAGTGGATTATAAATCCACATACATGAACATGAATGAATTTAGAGAGTGTATATTAGACACATATATTTCATATTTTGAAAAATTTGGAGAGTATATCTATATCTATATCTATACACACACACACACACACACACACACACACACACACACAACACTCACAGACATTAAAAAGTACCAGTATAAATGCCAATCGAAATTCATCAGTAAATATGTATCATCCACAAATGCAAAAATATTTATTTTACTGAACATGAGTTAATGTATAATGTTGTTCTACTAGGACGCTCTCCTATAGGTTGAATTTTCATTTCCAACAGCATTTAGGAGGAGTGAACTCTTCTCACAATTTGTATCTGCCAAGACAGCCACCTCACAAAAATGTACGTGTGATACCTGGTAGGATTCTATATATGCATATAAATATACATGTGTGAATAGGCTACAGAAAAGGGAAACAAGAATTCACATATTTGTTAAGTTTAAAAACACATGGAGAATATTTCAATTAAAATTTGACTAGATTTATAACTCCTACCCTATATAATGCAAATGTCAAGTCCAACTATACAACATGTCTCCTCTGAAGTACTTGTATTTCTAATGTGTTGGGTTAATTTTCTCCATTATATTAGGATGAATAGTCTGAGTCTACTAGGTATGGGTTAGTGTCAGGGATTCAGTACTTCGAATGGAAATTTGGAAAATGAATCCAATGTGTATGTAAATATATGCTGCACAAATATCCTCCCGCTCTCATCCAGAACAATGCCTTGACATTACCTTCACCCCAAGTAAGACACAATTAGAGGAGAAGAGTTACAAAATCAGTGAATACATATCTGGAATGGAATATGCTCAGGAGTTCACAACCTTGGAGGTGGTAGAGGAGTTTCCAAAACTAAGGGACAGGGTAAACACTCCACAAACATGGAGCTCTGCTGGCCTAAAAACTTTTTGAGAAACTGCCTCTGAGCTTCCACACTTGAAATATATGTTGTTTTCAGGAGATTTGGCTTCCTCTGTAGTGAGACCATCAAAGCTGGGTCTGCATCTATGTGACCTGGAGGACATGGTTTCTTATTTTCCAATGAACAAGATGAAGCAGTGCTGAGCTGAATCCTCTCTTTGTAGGTAAACTGAAGCCACTGGGGACTAAGTGTCTCCCCGTGTGGACTGTGATGCCATTTGGTCCTTCTCCACTGTTTGTGGTGTTTTTGCTGCTGCACTGTGAGTTTGGTATTTGTTTCACGAAATACTAGGAGCTAAACTGGGACACAGTGCTGGAGGGAGTTCTGTCACGTGTGGTGGGTCAGGGTCTGCAAGAGAATGCACCAACTAGGCTCCTATCTCTCACAGCTTGCCCCATTGCCCCCTTGTCCATATCAACCTGATTCTTAATTTTCCTCTGAAAACTCTCCATATAACAAGGTGCCTTCACATATAAGGGTCTGCTGGCTGCACCATGTCAGTTACAAGCCATTTGGAATCCAATGGTAGATCCACATGGCCCTACCACGGATGTTTTATCAAACACCTCCCCACCACTGCTCTAGACCCACTACTCAGCAGGCTCCAACTTACTGGCATCTCTGTTCTACACCATTTTCATGAAACTCAGTAAATCAAGGCACTGTCTGGTATACTCATGATGAGCAACAGGACATCCAATGTTTCTCCAGTGCCACCTGGTCATAGGAATTTCAAAAATTTCATGGTATTTATCTAGCCATTTTTCAAGCATGAAGTTGGAGGCACTGTGGGTTTCAGTTCATTCAGCAAACATTAAATGGTGAGGAAGCTCATTTCAATGAAATCTCTGGAGAACTCTCACAGGCACGGCTTCCCAAAGAGTGGACAAAAGGTCACATTTGGCCAGGCCCATTGAGGTCTACAATGTGAGGTCCATGTGTGTTTTGACTCTCAACTATGGCTGCCATTTCTTTAAGAATAAAATCATGTGATATCCTTGCTGAGATTCCCAGCCCTCTGTGGAAAACCACCCGGGGCCTAGGTCTCAGTTTCCAAGAGCGACTTTCATGCGTGGCCTCTTAAAATCCCAACAAAATTCATGGCAATGCTTCTCTGAGTTCAGTTGCAAAACCTAGTCTCTAAGGGGAATCACACCAGAGTTCAAGCCCACGTGGACCCAGTCATTTTTTCCAATGCCACACAAATGACCAAAATTAAAACCAAAACACTCCCACATGGCCCTCATCTTATTCCATATAGTCAATCATCTTAACCTCTGGCTGGACGTTTCCTTGAGGGGCGCAGCCCAAGACAGTGTCCAAAATCAGCTCGTTTGCCCCTCATTTGCCTAAAGTCAGGGTAGCCTGGACACCGTTTCTGTGAACCAGGAGTGAACAAATAATCCTGCCGTTAATACTTCTGTGTTTATCCAATTTGAGGCCTACTGATTTTAGGTATCGATTCTTTAGGTGATTTAGAGTCATGCGAAAACACAAGCACCTCTGCAGGGCTTTGAAGAACTCATTTGACCCAAAGAATCCCTATTCTCATTTGATGGAGTGCAGGAACCTAACAGGGGAAGGCAAGAGACTTCATCCACAATGAATGAAATTTTTTGCCATTTTGGTTTTGGAAGCTCACATGGGATCATTCTTAAGATCCATCAGGTGCTGAGAATCTAAGTCACAGCCACACACAGGTCCAAGACGCTGATAAAGACACATCCCTTTCCAAAGCAATTAAGCAAAGAGCCACAGGTGAGGCCCATTCATTTCCATTTGAAAACTGTTTTCTTCAGGCTTCACAAAGGGGTGGCCTGAGGCAAAGACCTTCCTGACATTCAGTGAAACACAACAATAAGTAAGCAAAAGGCCCAAAGCACGGTTTCTGCACTGAGACTTTCCTGGTCACACTGATATCTGAGTTTTCTGAGATGCTCGCCATTCTCTTCAGCTATCCAGTACATGGCCATGTCACAGAGCTTGGAGGTGGTACATATTTTGGACACAAATCCATGAGCCTATTCTGGAGAGTGGCCAGAATTCAGGAAGAAAACAACAACTTAGAAAGATAGCAGGTGTTGCACATCGATAAGACAAGCTGCAGTCCATTCACATATTGGGCAGGATGAATTATGGGAAGATTTATACTAGACAGGACACATCCATTAATGCATTCACTTTTCTAATGTCTACAACAACGGACACAGTGGGATACACAGAAACAGAAACACTCGCCGTGTCAAATGACTTACTAGATACTGTCCACTCCAAACCAAACAAACCGCCTTTCCTATCTATTCTCAGAACATGAGACAAAACAACAAACCCACACCCACTCCCACAAAGGCACCTCCTTCCCCCAAGTAGGTCTGTGACTATCCGGAGTGTCCTCTGACTGGTGGGCCATACTATGTTCCCCCGAAATGGCCTGTCTTCTCTCAGATCTTGTTTCCTTGACCAACTCTGTGAAGATGTCAGGAAAATGTGGTTAGCCACTACCTGTTTTCTCAGGAAAGGTCCATCTTCAGAGCTCTCCTGGCATTTGGCCATCCTCACATCATTAGGTACCAAGAAATCTGACTCTGTCCTTGGTAAATCCAAACATGTGAGCCCACTGGGACTGGGACTGGGACTGCCTCTGGGTGCCTGGCTTCTTGGATACAAAGTTCAGAGAGTTCCATCACCAAGGAAATGAGGTATGTCACATTCTTTGGAACTGAATGAGGTCTCTGCCTTGGCAACCGCTTTGTCCTAACAGTTGCTTCCAAGGGTAACATAAGATGGAGGTTGCCCCTACTTCCTGTGACACTTTCATAAGGTAGAATGTATAACACCATTGGCACCCGGGAACAGCTCTCCACTCAGCCCTGGTTTGGTCCATCTTCTGTACAATAAGAAGAGAGAGAGGCAGATTCAGACACATCCCTTCATCCTGACCAGGTTGTTTGCCATGGAAGATGACTTTTGCTCTCTCAGGTGCTTCATACCTGCCTACAACTTCTCCAGGTATCATTTGTGCATGGACATTTGAGGTTCTCATCAGGGGGAAGGTCCCCAACTTTCCTGTATTGTAAGAACCACTCTGTCCCTGCTCTTCTGTAAAATGATTGAGGGAACAGTGTATACTTGGGGTTAAAAACAGGTTTGATTTGGGTTACGAGTGATTCTGTGTGATGAATAATGGTATTGGGAACCTGCAATATTTACAAGAATATAGAGGTGAAATATAAGCAGGAAAACAGAAATCTAGGTATGATTTGAAGCCCAGAAGGGTTTTGCCCTTGATTGGGATACTTAGCTTTGAATGATGTTCTGCAAAGATGCCTCAGATAATTCGATATACAATGGCATAGGACCTTGTACATTGGATGATTGAATTTAGAAGAGAACATCCAGTCAAAAAGGGATATTCAGTAGGATTAGGAAGATAGTCGGTAGGTTTAGGAAGAAGAGTATAGGATTTGGACCAAAAGTTCTTTAGCAATAGACTTTCGGTTGTTGAGTGAATGTAAATGTCAGCACATATGAAGAGTCAGTCACTATGTTGAACTGGGGAAAATATGTAGAAAAGCAGATATCAATAGAAACATTACGAAATCAGGCAAAGTATAAAGTGAGTGGTAGAATTAGACATTTTCAACAGGGTTGAGTTTGAATATATAAATTAGGAAAAAAACAAATATGTAGTCACCAATAGGATTGACAATTGACAGCATTAGGCAACCTGGACATGGATGTTTTTAGAAATCCATGTTCACTTTCCATTTAGGCTTTGGTACAATCATAAGTGTGACCTTTCCATTTTTTGTCCAGAATATTACTGTGATAATGAGGTGACATGAGTATTTCTTTCACCATTTCTGGGAGCAATATATTGAAGATGTAAAATGAGAATCGGGGGTACAAAGAGGTGTACCCTGTTTCTAGGAACATAGAGAAAAAGCATGAATAGACCATACTGTGAATAAATAATATAACTTTTTTGAACTTTAAATAATGAATTGAACTGATATCTGAAAAATTAAAGGAAATCATATATTGATATACAATCATTCATTCCAACCAGGTATATATGTAATGGAAATATTAGTGTTTTGGTTTATCATGAAGAGTGTGTGAGTTTTGCTTCAAAATGATTATGGAAATTCAAAATAATGTGTTTGGAAAGAAGTCTCATGAAAAGACCAGTCAAGAAACCCTGACAATACATGTGTTCTGAAGCAAGAAGTGGTGAAAGTTGAAACAAATGCTTATTAATTTGTGAACATGTGGATGAAATGTATATCCTGTGATGTGCAAAAACTGAAGAAACAATAATGTACCAGTGTCGAATACAAATGAATGACAAATTACATATCATGTCCCATAGAAGTCTACTTGCATTGATGTTAGACTGGGTCAGTTACTGTAGAATAATTAGGATTTGTATGCACCATTCACTGAAGTTAGTTTTCAGTACTAGGAAACAAATATGTATTTCAGGTGGATGAATATTTCTGATTATAATCTTGTGAAAAGTGGATTATAAATCCACATACATGAACATGAATGAATTTAGAGAGTGTATATTAGACACATATATTTCATATTTTGAAAAATTTGGAGAGTATATCTATATCTATATCTATACACACACACACACACACACACACACACACACACACAACACTCACAGACATTAAAAAGTACCAGTATAAATGCCAATCGAAATTCATCAGTAAATATGTATCATCCACAAATGCAAAAATATTTATTTTACTGAACATGAGTTAATGTATAATGTTGTTCTACTAGGACGCTCTCCTATAGGTTGAATTTTCATTTCCAACAGCATTTAGGAGGAGTGAACTCTTCTCACAATTTGTATCTGCCAAGACAGCCACCTCACAAAAATGTACGTGTGATACCTGGTAGGATTCTATATATGCATATAAATATACATGTGTGAATAGGCTACAGAAAAGGGAAACAAGAATTCACATATTTGTTAAGTTTAAAAAAACATGGAGAATATTTCAATTAAAATTTGACTAGATTTATAACTCCTACCCTATATAATGCAAATGTCAAGTCCAACTATACAACATGTCTTCTCTGAAGTACTTGTATTTCTAATGTGTTGGGTTAATTTTCTCCATTATATTAGGATGAACAGTCTGAGTCTACTAGGTATGGGTTAGTGTCAGGGATTCAGTACTTCGAATGGAAATTTGGAAAATGAATCCAATGTGTATGTAAATATATGCTGCACAAATATCCTCCCGCTCTCATCCAGAACAATGCCTTGACATTACCTTCACCCCAAGTAAGACACAATTAGAGGAGAAGAGTTACAAAATCAGTGAATACATATCTGGAATGGAAAATGCTCAGGAGTTCACAACCTTGGAGATGGTAGAGGAGTTTCCAAAACTAAGGGACAGGGTAAACACTCCACAAACATGGAGCTCTGCTGGCCTAAAAACTTTTTGAGAAACTGCCTCTGAGCTTCCACACTTGAAATATATATTGTTTTCAGGAGATTTGGCTTCCTCTGTAGTGAGACCATCAAAGCTGGGTCTGCATCTATGTGACCTGGAGGACATGGTTTCTTATTTTCCAATGAACAAGATGAAGCAGTGCTGAGCTGAATCCTCTCTTTGTAGGTAAACTGAGGCCACTGGGGACTAAGTGTCTCCCCGTGTGGACTGTGATGCCATTTGGTCCTTCTCCACTGTTTGTGGTGTTTTTGCTGCTGCACTGTGAGTTTGGTATTTGTTTCACGAAATACTAGGAGCTAAACTGGGACACAGTGCTGGAGGGAGTTCTGTCACGTGTGGTGGGTCAGGGTCTGCAAGAGAATGCACCAACTAGGCTCCTATCTCTCACAGCTTGCCCCATTGCCCCCTTGTCCATATCAACCTGATTCTTAATTTTCCTCTGAAAACTCTCCATATAACAAGGTGCCTTTACATATAAGGGTCTGCTGGCTGCACCATGTCAGTTACAAGCCATTTGGAATCCAATGGTAGATCCACATGGCCCTACCACGGATGTTTTATCAAACACCTCCCCACCACTGCTCTAGACCCACTACTCAGCAGGCTCCAACTTACTGGCATCTCTGTTCTACACCATTTTCATGAAACTCAGTAAATCAAGGCACTGTCTGGTATACTCATGATGAGCAACAGGACATCCAATGTTTCTCCAGTGCCACCTGGTCATAGGAATTTCAAAAATTTCATGGTATTTATCTAGCCATTTTTCAAGCATGAAGTTGGAGGCACTGTGGGTTTCAGTTCATTCAGCAAACATTAAATGGTGAGGAAGCTCATTTCAATGAAATCTCTGGAGAACTCTCACAGGCACGGCTTCCCAAAGAGTGGACAAAAGGTCACATTTGGCCAGGCCCATTGAGGTCTACAATGTGAGGTCCATGTGTGTTTTGACTCTCAACTATGGCTGCCATTTCTTTAAGAATAAAATCATGTGATATCCTTGCTGAGATTCCCAGCCCTCTGTGGAAAACCACCCGGGGCCTAGGTCTCAGTTTCCAAGAGCGACTTTCATGCGTGGCCTCTTAAAATCCCAACAAAATTCATGGCAATGCTTCTCTGAGTTCAGTTCCAAAACCTAGTCTCTAAGGGGAATCACACCAGAGTTCAAGCCCACGTGGACCCAGTCATTTTTTCCAATGCCACACAAATGACCAAAATTAAAACCAAAACACTCCCACATGGCCCTCATCTTATTCCATATAGTCAATCATCTTAACCTCTGGCTGGACGTTTCCTTGAGGGGCGCAGCCCAAGACAGTGTCCAAAATCAGCTCGTTTGCCCCTCATTTGCCTAAAGTCAGGGTAGCCTGGACACCGTTTCTGTGAACCAGGAGTGAACAAATAATCCTGCCGTTAATACTTCTGTGTTTATCCAATTTGAGGCCTACTGATTTTAGGTATCGATTCTTTAGGTGATTTAGAGTCATGCGAAAACACAAGCACCTCTGCAGGGCTTTGAAGAACTCATTTGACCCAAAGAATCCCTATTCTCATTTGATGGAGTGCAGGAACCTAACAGGGGAAGGCAAGAGACTTCATCCACAATGAATGAAATTTTTTGCCATTTTGGTTTTGGAAGCTCACATGGGATCATTCTTAAGATCCATCAGGTGCTGAGAATCTAAGTCACAGCCACACACAGGTCCAAGACGCTGATAAAGACACATCCCTTTCCAAAGCAATTAAGCAAAGAGCCACAGGTGAGGCCCATTCATTTCCATTTGAAAACTGTTTTCTTCAGGCTTCACAAAGGGGTGGCCTGAGGCAAAGACCTTCCTGACATTCAGTGAAACACAACAATAAGTAAGCAAAAGGCCCAAAGCAGGGTTTCTGCACTGAGACTTTCCTGGTCACACTGATATCTGAGTTTTCTGAGATGCTCGCCATTCTCTTCAGCTATCCAGTACATGGCCATGTCACAGAGCTTGGAGGTGGTACATATTTTGGACACAAATCCATGAGCCTATTCTGGAGAGTGGCCAGAATTCAGGAAGAAAACAACAACTTAGAAAGATAGCAGGTGTTGCACATCGATAAGACAAGCTGCAGTCCATTCACATATTGGGCAGGATGAATTATGGGAAGATTTATACTAGACAGGACACATCCATTAATGCATTCACTTTTCTAATGTCTACAACAACGGACACAGTGGGATACACAGAAACAGAAACACTCGCCATGTCAAATGACTTACTAGATACTGTCCACTCCAAACCAAACAAACCGCCTTTCCTATCTATTCTCAGAACATGAGACAAAACAACAAACCCACACCCACTCCCACAAAGGCACCTCCTTCCCCCAAGTAGGTCTGTGACTATCCGGAGTGTCCTCTGACTGGTGGGCCATACTATGTTCCCCCGAAATGGCCTGTCTTCTCTCGATCTTGTTTCCTTGACCAACTCTGTGAAGATGTCAGGAAAATGTGGTTAGCCACTACCTGTTTTCTCAGGAAAGGTCCATCTTCAGAGCTCTCCTGGCATTTGGCCATCCTCACATCATTAGGTACCAAGAAATCTGACTCTGTCCTTGGTAAATCCAAACATGTGAGCCCACTGGGACTGGGACTGGGACTGCCTCTGGGTGCCTGGCTTCTTGGATACAAAGTTCAGAGAGTTCCATCACCAAGGAAATGAGGTATGTCACATTCTTTGGAACTGAATGAGGTCTCTGCCTTGGCAACCACTTTGTCCTAACAGTTGCTTCCAAGGGTAACATAAGATGGAGGTTGCCCCTACTTCCTGTGACACTTTCATAAGGTAGAATGTATATCACCATTGGCACCCGGGAACAGCTCTCCACTCAGCCCTGGTTTGGTCCATCTTCTGTACAATAAGAAGAGAGAGAGGCAGATTCAGACACATCCCTTCATCCTGACCAGGTTGTTTGCCATGGAAGATGACTTTTGCTCTCTCAGGTGCTTCATACCTGCCTACAACTTCTCCAGGTATCATTTGTGCATGGACATTTGAAGTTCTCATCAGGTGTAAGGTCCCCAACTTTCCTGTATTGTAAGAACCACTCTGTCCCTGCTCTTCTGTAAAATGATTGAGGGAACAGTGTATACTTGGGGTTAAAAACAGGTTTGATTTGGGTTACGAGTGATTCTGTGTGATGAATAATGGTATTGGGAACCTGCAATATTTACAAGAATATAGAGGTGAAATATAAGCAGGAAAACAGAAATCTAGGTATGATTTGAAGCCCAGAAGGGTTTTGCCCTTGATTGGGATACTTAGCTTTGAATGATGTTCTGCAAAGATGCCTCAGATAATTCGATATACAATGGCATAGGACCTTGTACATTGGATGATTGAATTTAGAAGAGAACATCCAGTCAAAAAGGGATATTCAGTAGGATTAGGAAGATAGTCGGTAGGTTTAGGAAGAAGAGTATAGGATTTGGACCAAAAGTTCTTTAGCAATAGACTTTCGGTTGTTGAGTGAATGTAAATGTCAGCACATATGAAGAGTCAGTCACTATGTTGAACTGGGGAAAATATGTAGAAAAGCAGATATCAATAGAAACATTACGAAATCAGGCAAAGTATAAAGTGAGTGATAGAATTAGACATTTTCAACAGGGTTGAGTTTGAATATATAAATTAGGAAAAAAAACAAATATGTAGTCACCAATAGGATTGACAATTGAGAGCATTAGGCAACCTGGACATGGATGTTTTTAGAAATCCATGTTCACTTTCCATTTAGGCTTTGGTACAGTCATAAGTGTGACCTTTCCATTTTTGTCCAGAATATTACTGTGATAATGAGGTGACATGAGTATTTCTTTCACCATTTCTGGGAGCAATATATTGAAGATGTAAAATGAGAATCGGGGGTACAAAGAGGTGTACCCTGTTTCTAGGAACATAGAGAAAAAGCATGAATAGACCATACTGTGAATAAATAATATAACTTTTTTGAACTTTAAATAATGAATTGAACTGATATCTGAAAAATTAAAGGAAATCGTATATTGATATACAATCATTCATTCCAACCAGGTATATATGTAATGGAAATATTAGTGTTTTGGTTTATCATGAAGAGTGTGTGAGTTTTGCTTCAAAATGATTATGGAAATTCAAAATAATGTGTTTGGAAAGAAGTCTCATGAAAAGACCAGTCAAGAAACCCTGACAATACATGTGTTCTGAAGCAAGAAGTGGTGAAAGTTGAAACAAATGCTTATTAATTTGTGAACATGTGGATGAAATGTATATCCTGTGATGTGCAAAAACTGAAGAAACAATAATGTACCAGTGTCGAATACAAATGAATGACAAATTACATATCATGTCCCATAGAAGTCTACTTGCATTGATGTTAGACTGGGTCAGTTACTGTAGAATAATTAGGATTTGTATGCACCATTCACTGAAGTTAGTTTTCAGTACTAGGAAACAAATATGTATTTCAGGTGGATGAATATTTCTGATTATAATCTTGTGAAAAGTGGATTATAAATCCACATACATGAACATGAATGAATTTAGAGAGTGTATATTAGACACATATATTTCATATTTTGAAAAATTTGGAGAGTATATCTATATCTATATCTATACACACACACACACACACACACACACACACACACACACACACAACACTCACAGACATTAAAAAGTACCAGTATAAATGCCAATCGAAATTCATCAGTAAATATGTATCATCCACAAATGCAAAAATATTTATTTTACTGAACATGAGTTAATGTATAATGTTGTTCTACTAGGACGCTCTCCTATAGGTTGAATTTTCATTTCCAACAGCATTTAGGAGGAGTGAACTCTTCTCACAATTTGTATCTGCCAAGACAGCCACCTCACAAAAATGTACGTGTGATACCTGGTAGGATTCTATATATGCATATAAATATACATGTGTGAATAGGCTACAGAAAAGGGAAACAAGAATTCACATATTTGTTAAGTTTAAAAACACATGGAGAATATTTCAATTAAAATTTGACTAGATTTATAACTCCTACCCTATATAATGCAAATGTCAAGTCCAACTATACAACATGTCTCCTCTGAAGTACTTGTATTTCTAATGTGTTGGGTTAATTTTCTCCATTATATTAGGATGAATAGTCTGAGTCTACTAGGTATGGGTTAGTGTCAGGGATTCAGTACTTCGAATGGAAATTTGGAAAATGAATCCAATGTGTATGTAAATATATGCTGCACAAATATCCTCCCGCTCTCATCCAGAACAATGCCTTGACATTACCTTCACCCCAAGTAAGACACAATTAGAGGAGAAGAGTTACAAAATCAGTGAATACATATCTGGAATGGAATATGCTCAGGAGTTCACAACCTTGGAGGTGGTAGAGGAGTTTCCAAAACTAAGGGACAGGGTAAACACTCCACAAACATGGAGCTCTGCTGGCCTAAAAACTTTTTGAGAAACTGCCTCTGAGCTTCCACACTTGAAATATATGTTGTTTTCAGGAGATTTGGCTTCCTCTGTAGTGAGACCATCAAAGCTGGGTCTGCATCTATGTGACCTGGAGGACATGGTTTCTTATTTTCCAATGAACAAGATGAAGCAGTGCTGAGCTGAATCCTCTCTTTGTAGGTAAACTGAAGCCACTGGGGACTAAGTGTCTCCCCGTGTGGACTGTGATGCCATTTGGTCCTTCTCCACTGTTTGTGGTGTTTTTGCTGCTGCACTGTGAGTTTGGTATTTGTTTCACGAAATACTAGGAGCTAAACTGGGACACAGTGCTGGAGGGAGTTCTGTCACGTGTGGTGGGTCAGGGTCTGCAAGAGAATGCACCAACTAGGCTCCTATCTCTCACAGCTTGCCCCATTGCCCCCTTGTCCATATCAACCTGATTCTTAATTTTCCTCTGAAAACTCTCCATATAACAAGGTGCCTTCACATATAAGGGTCTGCTGGCTGCACCATGTCAGTTACAAGCCATTTGGAATCCAATGGTAGATCCACATGGCCCTACCACGGATGTTTTATCAAACACCTCCCCACCACTGCTCTAGACCCACTACTCAGCAGGCTCCAACTTACTGGCATCTCTGTTCTACACCATTTTCATGAAACTCAGTAAATCAAGGCACTGTCTGGTATACTCATGATGAGCAACAGGACATCCAATGTTTCTCCAGTGCCACCTGGTCATAGGAATTTCAAAAATTTCATGGTATTTATCTAGCCATTTTTCAAGCATGAAGTTGGAGGCACTGTGGGTTTCAGTTCATTCAGCAAACATTAAATGGTGAGGAAGCTCATTTCAATGAAATCTCTGGAGAACTCTCACAGGCACGGCTTCCCAAAGAGTGGACAAAAGGTCACATTTGGCCAGGCCCATTGAGGTCTACAATGTGAGGTCCATGTGTGTTTTGACTCTCAACTATGGCTGCCATTTCTTTAAGAATAAAATCATGTGATATCCTTGCTGAGATTCCCAGCCCTCTGTGGAAAACCACCCGGGGCCTAGGTCTCAGTTTCCAAGAGCGACTTTCATGCGTGGCCTCTTAAAATCCCAACAAAATTCATGGCAATGCTTCTCTGAGTTCAGTTGCAAAACCTAGTCTCTAAGGGGAATCACACCAGAGTTCAAGCCCACGTGGACCCAGTCATTTTTTCCAATGCCACACAAATGACCAAAATTAAAACCAAAACACTCCCACATGGCCCTCATCTTATTCCATATAGTCAATCATCTTAACCTCTGGCTGGACGTTTCCTTGAGGGGCGCAGCCCAAGACAGTGTCCAAAATCAGCTCGTTTGCCCCTCATTTGCCTAAAGTCAGGGTAGCCTGGACACCGTTTCTGTGAACCAGGAGTGAACAAATAATCCTGCCGTTAATACTTCTGTGTTTATCCAATTTGAGGCCTACTGATTTTAGGTATCGATTCTTTAGGTGATTTAGAGTCATGCGAAAACACAAGCACCTCTGCAGGGCTTTGAAGAACTCATTTGACCCAAAGAATCCCTATTCTCATTTGATGGAGTGCAGGAACCTAACAGGGGAAGGCAAGAGACTTCATCCACAATGAATGAAATTTTTTGCCATTTTGGTTTTGGAAGCTCACATGGGATCATTCTTAAGATCCATCAGGTGCTGAGAATCTAAGTCACAGCCACACACAGGTCCAAGACGCTGATAAAGACACATCCCTTTCCAAAGCAATTAAGCAAAGAGCCACAGGTGAGGCCCATTCATTTCCATTTGAAAACTGTTTTCTTCAGGCTTCACAAAGGGGTGGCCTGAGGCAAAGACCTTCCTGACATTCAGTGAAACACAACAATAAGTAAGCAAAAGGCCCAAAGCACGGTTTCTGCACTGAGACTTTCCTGGTCACACTGATATCTGAGTTTTCTGAGATGCTCGCCATTCTCTTCAGCTATCCAGTACATGGCCATGTCACAGAGCTTGGAGGTGGTACATATTTTGGACACAAATCCATGAGCCTATTCTGGAGAGTGGCCAGAATTCAGGAAGAAAACAACAACTTAGAAAGATAGCAGGTGTTGCACATCGATAAGACAAGCTGCAGTCCATTCACATATTGGGCAGGATGAATTATGGGAAGATTTATACTAGACAGGACACATCCATTAATGCATTCACTTTTCTAAAGTCTACAACAACGGACACAGTGGGATACACAGAAACAGAAACACTCGCCGTGTCAAATGACTTACTAGATACTGTCCACTCCAAACCAAACAAACCGCCTTTCCTATCTATTCTCAGAACATGAGACAAAACAACAAACCCACACCCACTCCCACAAAGGCACCTCCTTCCCCCAAGTAGGTCTGTGACTATCCGGAGTGTCCTCTGACTGGTGGGCCATACTATGTTCCCCCGAAATGGCCTGTCTTCTCTCAGATCTTGTTTCCTTGACCAACTCTGTGAAGATGTCAGGAAAATGTGGTTAGCCACTACCTGTTTTCTCAGGAAAGGTCCATCTTCAGAGCTCTCCTGGCATTTGGCCATCCTCACATCATTAGGTACCAAGAAATCTGACTCTGTCCTTGGTAAATCCAAACATGTGAGCCCACTGGGACTGGGACTGGGACTGCCTCTGGGTGCCTGGCTTCTTGGATACAAAGTTCAGAGAGTTCCATCACCAAGGAAATGAGGTATGTCACATTCTTTGGAACTGAATGAGGTCTCTGCCTTGGCAACCACTTTGTCCTAACAGTTGCTTCCAAGGGTAACATAAGATGGAGGTTGCCCCTACTTCCTGTGACACTTTCATAAGGTAGAATGTATAACACCATTGGCACCCGGGAACAGCTCTCCACTCAGCCCTGGTTTGGTCCATCTTCTGTACAATAAGAAGAGAGAGAGGCAGATTCAGACACATCCCTTCATCCTGACCAGGTTGTTTGCCATGGAAGATGACTTTTGCTCTCTCAGGTGCTTCATACCTGCCTACAACTTCTCCAGGTATCATTTGTGCATGGACATTTGAGGTTCTCATCAGGGGGAAGGTCCCCAACTTTCCTGTATTGTAAGAACCACTCTGTCCCTGCTCTTCTGTAAAATGATTGAGGGAACAGTGTATACTTGGGGTTAAAAACAGGTTTGATTTGGGTTACGAGTGATTCTGTGTGATGAATAATGGTATTGGGAACCTGCAATATTTACAAGAATATAGAGGTAAAATATAAGGAGGAAAACAGAAATCTAGGTATGATTTGAAGCCCAGAAGGGTTTTGCCCTTGATTGGGATACTTAGCTTTGAATGATGTTCTGCAAAGATGCCTCAGATAATTCGATATACAATGGCATAGGACCTTGTACATTGGATGATTGAATTTAGAAGAGAACATCCAGTCAAAAAGGGATATTCAGTAGGATTAGGAAGATAGTCGGTAGGTTTAGGAAGAAGAGTATAGGATTTGGACCAAAAGTTCTTTAGCAATAGACTTTCGGTTGTTGAGTGAATGTAAATGTCAGCACATATGAAGAGTCAGTCACTATGTTGAACTGGGGAAAATATGTAGAAAAGCAGATATCAATAGAAACATTACGAAATCAGGCAAAGTATAAAGTGAGTGGTAGAATTAGACATTTTCAACAGGGTTGAGTTTGAATATATAAATTAGGAAAAAAACAAATATGTAGTCACCAATAGGATTGACAATTGACAGCATTAGGCAACCTGGACATGGATGTTTTTAGAAATCCATGTTCACTTTCCATTTAGGCTTTGGTACAATCATAAGTGTGACCTTTCCATTTTTTGTCCAGAATATTACTGTGATAATGAGGTGACATGAGTATTTCTTTCACCATTTCTGGGAGCAATATATTGAAGATGTAAAATGAGAATCGGGGGTACAAAGAGGTGTACCCTGTTTCTAGGAACATAGAGAAAAAGCATGAATAGACCATACTGTGAATAAATAATATAACTTTTTTGAACTTTAAATAATGAATTGAACTGATATCTGAAAAATTAAAGGAAATCATATATTGATATACAATCATTCATTCCAACCAGGTATATATGTAATGGAAATATTAGTGTTTTGGTTTATCATGAAGAGTGTGTGAGTTTTGCTTCAAAATGATTATGGAAATTCAAAATAATGTGTTTGGAAAGAAGTCTCATGAAAAGACCAGTCAAGAAACCCTGACAATACATGTGTTCTGAAGCAAGAAGTGGTGAAAGTTGAAACAAATGCTTATTAATTTGTGAACATGTGGATGAAATGTATATCCTGTGATGTGCAAAAACTGAAGAAACAATAATGTACCAGTGTCGAATACAAATGAATGACAAATTACATATCATGTCCCATAGAAGTCTACTTGCATTGATGTTAGACTGGGTCAGTTACTGTAGAATAATTAGGATTTGTATGCACCATTCACTGAAGTTAGTTTTCAGTACTAGGAAACAAATATGTATTTCAGGTGGATGAATATTTCTGATTATAATCTTGTGAAAAGTGGATTATAAATCCACATACATGAACATGAATGAATTTAGAGAGTGTATATTAGACACATATATTTCATATTTTGAAAAATTTGGAGAGTATATCTATATCTATATCTATACACACACACACACACACACACACACACACACACACAACACTCACAGACATTAAAAAGTACCAGTATAAATGCCAATCGAAATTCATCAGTAAATATGTATCATCCACAAATGCAAAAATATTTATTTTACTGAAAATGAGTTAATGTATAATGTTGTTCTACTAGGACGCTCTCCTATAGGTTGAATTTTCATTTCCAACAGCATTTAGGAGGAGTGAACTCTTCTCACAATTTGTATCTGCCAAGACAGCCACCTCACAAAAATGTACGTGTGATACCTGGTAGGATTCTATATATGCATATAAATATACATGTGTGAATAGGCTACAGAAAAGGGAAACAAGAATTCACATATTTGTTAAGTTTAAAAAAACATGGAGAATATTTCAATTAAAATTTGACTAGATTTATAACTCCTACCCTATATAATGCAAATGTCAAGTCCAACTATACAACATGTCTCCTCTGAAGTACTTGTATTTCTAATGTGTTGGGTTAATTTTCTCCATTATATTAGGATGAATAGTCTGAGTCTACTAGGTATGGGTTAGTGTCAGGGATTCAGTACTTCGAATGGAAATTTGGAAAATGAATCCAATGTGTATGTAAATATATGCTGCACAAATATCCTCCCGCTCTCATCCAGAACAATGCCTTGACATTACCTTCACCCCAAGTAAGACACAATTAGAGGAGAAGAGTTACAAAATCAGTGAATACATATCTGGAATGGAAAATGCTCAGGAGTTCACAACCTTGGAGATGGTAGAGGAGTTTCCAAAACTAAGGGACAGGGTAAACACTCCACAAACATGGAGCTCTGCTGGCCTAAAAACTTTTTGAGAAACTGCCTCTGAGCTTCCACACTTGAAATATATATTGTTTTCAGGAGATTTGGCTTCCTCTGTAGTGAGACCATCAAAGCTGGGTCTGCATCTATGTGACCTGGAGGACATGGTTTCTTATTTTCCAATGAACAAGATGAAGCAGTGCTGAGCTGAATCCTCTCTTTGTAGGTAAACTGAGGCCACTGGGGACTAAGTGTCTCCCCGTGTGGACTGTGATGCCATTTGGTCCTTCTCCACTGTTTGTGGTGTTTTTGCTGCTGCACTGTGAGTTTGGTATTTGTTTCACGAAATACTAGGAGCTAAACTGGGACACAGTGCTGGAGGGAGTTCTGTCACGTGTGGTGGGTCAGGGTCTGCAAGAGAATGCACCAACTAGGCTCCTATCTCTCACAGCTTGCCCCATTGCCCCCTTGTCCATATCAACCTGATTCTTAATTTTCCTCTGAAAACTCTCCATATAACAAGGTGCCTTTACATATAAGGGTCTGCTGGCTGCACCATGTCAGTTACAAGCCATTTGGAATCCAATGGTAGATCCACATGGCCCTACCACGGATGTTTTATCAAACACCTCCCCACCACTGCTCTAGACCCACTACTCAGCAGGCTCCAACTTACTGGCATCTCTGTTCTACACCATTTTCATGAAACTCAGTAAATCAAGGCACTGTCTGGTATACTCATGATGAGCAACAGGACATCCAATGTTTCTCCAGTGCCACCTGGTCATAGGAATTTCAAAAATTTCATGGTATTTATCTAGCCATTTTTCAAGCATGAAGTTGGAGGCACTGTGGGTTTCAGTTCATTCAGCAAACATTAAATGGTGAGGAAGCTCATTTCAATGAAATCTCTGGAGAACTCTCACAGGCACGGCTTCCCAAAGAGTGGACAAAAGGTCACATTTGGCCAGGCCCATTGAGGTCTACAATGTGAGGTCCATGTGTGTTTTGACTCTCAACTATGGCTGCCATTTCTTTAAGAATAAAATCATGTGATATCCTTGCTGAGATTCCCAGCCCTCTGTGGAAAACCACCCGGGGCCTAGGTCTCAGTTTCCAAGAGCGACTTTCATGCGTGGCCTCTTAAAATCCCAACAAAATTCATGGCAATGCTTCTCTGAGTTCAGTTCCAAAACCTAGTCTCTAAGGGGAATCACACCAGAGTTCAAGCCCACGTGGACCCAGTCATTTTTTCCAATGCCACACAAATGACCAAAATTAAAACCAAAACACTCCCACATGCCCCTCATCTTATTCCATATAGTCAATCATCTTAACCTCAGGCTGGAGGTTTCCTTGAGGTGCGCAGCCCAAGACAGTGTCCAAAATCAGCTCGTTTGCCCCTCATTTGCCTAAAGTCAGGGTAGCCTGGACACCGTTTCTGTGAACCAGGAGTGAACAAATAATCCTGCCGTTAATACTTCTGTGTTTATCCAATTTGAGGCCTACTGATTTTAGGTATCGATTCTTTAGGTGATTTAGAGTCATGCGAAAACACAAGCACCTGTGCAGGGCTTTGAAGAACTCATTTGACCCAAAGAATCCCTATTCTCATTTGATGGAGTGCAGGAACCTAACAGGGGAAGGCAAGAGACTTCATCCACAATGAATGAAATTTTTTGCCATTTTGGTTTTGGAAGCTCACATGGGATCATTCTTAAGATCCATCAGGTGCTGAGAATCTAAGTCACAGCCACACACAGGTCCAAGACGCTGATAAAGACACATCCCTTTCCAAAGCAATTAAGCAAAGAGCCACAGGTGAGGCCCATTCATTTCCATTTGAAAACTGTTTTCTTCAGGCTTCACAAAGGGGTGGCCTGAGGCAAAGACCTTCCTGACATTCAGTGAAACACAACAATAAGTAAGCAAAAGGCCCAAAGCACGGTTTCTGCACTGAGACTTTCCTGGTCACACTGATATCTGAGTTTTCTGAGATGCTCGCCATTCTCTTCAGCTATCCAGTACATGGCCATGTCACAGAGCTTGGAGGTGGTACATATTTTGGACACAAATCCATGAGCCTATTCTGGAGAGTGGCCAGAATTCAGGAAGAAAACAACAACTTAGAAAGATAGCAGGTGTTGCACATCGATAAGACAAGCTGCAGTCCATTCACATATTGGGCAGGATGAATTATGGGAAGATTTATACTAGACAGGACACATCCATTAATGCATTCACTTTTCTAATGTCTACAACAACGGACACAGTGGGATACACAGAAACAGAAACACTCGCCGTGTCAAATGACTTACTAGATACTGTCCACTCCAAACCAAACAAACCGCCTTTCCTATCTATTCTCAGAACATGAGACAAAACAACAAACCCACACCCACTCCCACAAAGGCACCTCCTTCCCCCAAGTAGGTCTGTGACTATCCGGAGTGTCCTCTGACTGGTGGGCCATACTATGTTCCCCCGAAATGGCCTGTCTTCTCTCAGATCTTGTTTCCTTGACCAACTCTGTGAAGATGTCAGGAAAATGTGGTTAGCCACTACCTGTTTTCTCAGGAAAGGTCCATCTTCAGAGCTCTCCTGGCATTTGGCCATCCTCACATCATTAGGTACCAAGAAATCTGACTCTGTCCTTGGTAAATCCAAACATGTGAGCCCACTGGGACTGGGACTGGGACTGCCTCTGGGTGCCTGGCTTCTTGGATACAAAGTTCAGAGAGTTCCATCACCAAGGAAATGAGGTATGTCACATTCTTTGGAGCTGAATGAGGTCTCTGCCTTGGCAACCACTTTGTCCTAACAGTTGCTTCCAAGGGTAACATAAGATGGAGGTTGCCCCTACTTCCTGTGACACTTTCATAAGGTAGAATGTATAACACCATTGGCACCCGGGAACAGCTCTCCACTCAGCCCTGGTTTGGTCCATCTTCTGTACAATAAGAAGAGAGAGAGGCAGAATCAGACACATCCCTTCATCCTGACCATTTTGTTTGCCATGGAAGATGACTTTTGCTCTCTCAGGTGCTTCATACCTGCCTACAACTTCTCCAGGTATCATTTGTGGATGGACATTTGAGGTTCTCATCAGGTGGAAGGTCCCCAACTTTCCTGTATTGTAAGAACCACTCTGTCCCTGCTCTTCTGTAAAATGATTGAGGGAACAGTGTATACTTGGGGTTAAAAACAGGTTTGATTTGGGTTATGAGTGATTCTGTGTGATGAATAATGGTATTGGGAACCTGCAATATTTACAAGAATATAGAGGTGAAATATAAGCAGGAAAACAGAAATCTAGGTATGATTTGAAGCCCAGAAGGGTTTTGCCCTTGATTGGGATACTTAGCTTTGAATGATGTTCTGCAAAGATGCCTCAGATAATTCGATATACAATGGCATAGGACCTTGTACATTGGATGATTGAATTTAGAAGAGAACATCCAGTCAAAAAGGGATATTCAGTAGGATTAGGAAGATAGTCGGTAGGTTTAGGAAGAAGAGTGAGTATAGGATTTGGACCAAAAGTTCTTTAGCAATAGACTTTCGGTTGTTGAGTGAATGTAAATGTCAGCACATATGAAGAGTCAGTCACTATGTTGAACTGGGGAAAATATGTAGAAAAGCAGATATCAATAGAAACATTACGAAATCAGGCAACGTATAAAATGAGTGATAGAATTAGACATTTTCAACAGGGTTGAGTTTGAATATATAAATTAGGAAAAAAACAAATATGTAGTCACCAATAGGATTGACAATTGACAGCATTAGGCAACCTGGACATGGATGTTTTTAGAAATCCATGTTCACTTTCCATTTAGGCTTTGGTACAATCATAAGTGTGACCTTTCCATTTTTTGTCCAGAATATTACTGTGATAATGAGGTGACATGAGTATTTCTTTCACCATTTCTGGGAGCAATATATTGAAGATGTAAAATGAGAATCGGGGGTACAAAGAGGTGTACCCTGTTTCTAGGAACATAGAGAAAAAGCATGAATAGACCATACTGTGAATAAATAATATAACTTTTTTGAACTTTAAATAATGAATTGAACTGATATCTGAAAAATTAAAGGAAATCGTATATTGATATACAATCATTCATTCCAACCAGGTATATATGTAATGGAAATATTAGTGTTTTGGTTTATCATGAAGAGTGTGTGAGTTTTGCTTCAAAATGATTATGGAAATTCAAAATAATGTGTTTGGAAAGAAGTCTCATGAAAAGACCAGTCAAGAAACCCTGACAATACATGTGTTCTGAAGCAAGAAGTGGTGAAAGTTGAAACAAATGCTTATTAATTTGTGAACATGTGGATGAAATGTATATCCTGTGATGTGCAAAAACTGAAGAAACAATAATGTACCAGTGTCGAATACAAATGAATGACAAATTACATATCATGTCCCATAGAAGTCTACTTGCATTGATGTTAGACTGGGTCAGTTACTGTAGAATAATTAGGATTTGTATGCACCATTCACTGAAGTTAGTTTTCAGTACTAGGAAACAAATATGTATTTCAGGTGGATGAATATTTCTGATTATAATCTTGTGAAAAGTGGATTATAAATCCACATACATGAACATGAATGAATTTAGAGAGTGTATATTAGACACATATATTTCATATTTTGAAAAATTTGGAGAGTATATCTATATCTATATATATATCTATATATATACACACACACACACACACACACACACACAACACTCACAGACATTAAAAAGTACCAGTATAAATGCCAATCGAAATTCATCAGTAAATATGTATCATCCACAAATGCAAAAATATTTATTTTACTGAACATGAGTTAATGTATAATGTTGTTCTACTAGGACGCTCTCCTACAGGTTGAATTTTCATTTCCAACAGCATTTAGGAGGAGTGAACTCTTCTCACAATTTGTATCTGCCAAGACAGCCAACTCACAAAAATGTACGTGTGATACATGGTAGAATTCTATATATGCATATAAATATACATGTGTGAATAGGCTACAGAAAAGGGAAACAAGAATTCACATATTTGTTAAGTTTAAAAACACATGGAGAATATTTCAATTAAAATTTGACTAGATTTATAACTCCTACCTTATATAATGCAAATGTCAAGTCCAACTATACAACATGTCTCCTCTGAAGTACTTGTATTTCTAATGTGTTGGATTAATTTTCTCCATTATATTAGGATGAATAGTCTGAGTCTACTAGGTATGGGTTAGTGTCAGGGATTCAGTATTTCGAATGGAAAATTGGAAAATGAATCCAATGTGTATGTAAATATATGCTGCACAAATATCCTCCCTCTCTCATCCAGAACAATGCCTTGACATTACCTTCACCCCAAGTAAGACACAATTAGAGGAGAAGAGTTACAAAATCAGTGAATACATATCTGGAATGGAAAATGCTCAGGAGTTCACAACCTTGGAGGTGGTAGAGGAGTTTCCAAAACTAAGGGACAGGGTAAACACTCCACAAACATGGAGCTCTGCTGGCCTAAAAACTTTTTGAGAAACTGCCTCTGAGCTTCCACACTTGAAATATATGTAGTTTTCAGGAGATTTGGCTTCCTCTGTAGTGAGACCATCAAAGCTGGGTCTGCATCTATGTGACCTGGAGGACATGGTTTCTTATTTTCCAATGAATAAGATGAAGCAGTGCTGAATCCTCTCTTTGTAGGTAAACTGAGGCCACTGGGGACTAAGTGTCTCCCCGTGTGGACTGTGATGCCATTTGGTCCTCCTCCAATTTGTGGTGTTTTGCTGCTGCACTGTGAGTTTTGTATTTGTTTCACGAAATACTAGGAGCTAAACTGGGACACAGTGCTGGAGGGAGTTCTGTCACGTGTGGTGGGTCAGGGTCTGCAAGAGAATGCACCAACTAGGCTCCTATCTCTCACAGCTTGCCCCATTGCCCCCTTGTCATTATCAACCTGATTCTTAATTTTCCTCTGAAAACTCTCCATATAACAAGATGCCTTTACATATAAGGGTCTGCTGGCTGCACCATGTCAGTTACAAGCCATTTGGAATCCAATGGTAGATCCACATGGCCCTACCACGGATGTTTTATCAAACACCTCCCCACCACTGCTCTAGACCCACTACTCAGCAGGCTCCAACTTACTGGCATCTCTGTTCTACACCATTTTCATGAAACTCAGTAAATCAAGGCACTGTCTGGTATACTCATGATCAGCAACTGGACATCCAATGTTTCTCCAGTGCCACCTGGTCATAGGAATTTCAAAAATTTCATGGTATTTATCTAGCCATTTTTCAAGCATATAGTTGGAGGCACTGTGGGTTTCAGTTCATTCAGCAAACATTAAATGGTGAGGAAGCTCATTTCAATGAAATCTCTGGAGAACTCTCACAGGCACCGCTTCCCAAAGAGTGGACAAAAGGTCACATTAGGCCAGGCCCATTGAGGTCTACAATGTGAGGTCCATGTGTGTTTTGACTCTCAACTATGGCTGCCATTTCTTTAAGAATAAAATCATGTGATATCCTTGCTGAGAATCCCAGGCCTCTGTGGAAATCCACCCGGGGCCTAGGTCTCAGTTTCCAAGAGCGACTTTCATCCGTGGCCTCTTAAAATCACAACAAAATTCATGGCAATGCTTCCCTGAGTTCATTTCCAAAACCCAGTCTCTAAGGGGAATCACACCAGAGTTCAAGCCCACGTGGACCCAGTCATTTTTTTCCAATACCACACAAATGACCAAAATTAAAACCAAAACACTCCCACATGGCCCTCATCTTATTCCATATAGTCAATAATCTTAACCTCTGGCTGGAGGTTTCCATGAGGGGCGCAGCCCAAGACAGTGTCCAAAATCAGCTCCTTTGCCCCTCATTTGCCTAAAGTCAGGGTAGCCTGGACACCGTTTCTGTGAACCAGGAGTGAACAAATAAGCCTGCCGTTAATACTTCTGTGTTTCTCCAATTTGAGGCCTACTGATTTTAGGTATTGATTCTTTAGGTGATTTAGAGTCATGCGAAAACACAAGCACCTCTGCAGGGCTTTGAAGAACTCATTTGACCCAAAGAATCCCTATTGTCATTTGATGGAGTGCAGGAACCTAACAGGGGAAGGCAAGAGACTTCATCCACAATGAATGAAATTTTTTGCAATTTTGGTTTTGGAAGCTCACATGGGATCATTCTTAAGATCCATCAGGTGTTGAGAATCTAAGACACAGCCACACACAGGTCCAAGAAGCTGATAAAGACACATCCCTTTCCAAAGCAATTATGCAAAGAGCCACAGGTGAGGCCCATTCATTTCCATTTGAAAACTGTTTTCTTCAGGCTTCACAAAGGGGTGGCCTGAGGCAAAGACCTTCCTGACATTCAGTGAAACACAACAATAAGTAAGCAAAAGGCCCAAAGCAGGGTTTCTGCACTGAGACTTTCCTGTTCACACTGATATCTGAGTTTTCTGAGATGCTCGCCATTCTCTTCAGCTATCCAGTACATGGCCATGTCACAGAGCTTGGAGGCGGTACATATTTTGGACACAAATCCATGAGCCTATTCTGGAGAGTGGCCAGAATTCAGGAAGAAAACAACAACTTAGAAAGATAGCAGGTGTTGCACATCGATAAGACAAGCTGCAGTCCATTCATATATTGGGCAGGATGAATTATGGGAAGATTTATGCTAGACAGGACACATCCATTAATGCATTCTCTTTTCTAATGTCTACAACAACAAACACAGTGGGATACACAGAAACAGAAACACTCGCCGTGTCAAATGACTTACTAGAAACTGTCCACTCCAAACCAAACAAACCGCCTTTCCTATCTATTCTCAGAACATGAGACAAAACAACAAACCCACACCCACTCCCACAAAGGCACCTCCTTCCCCCAAGTAGGTTGTGACTCTCCGGAGTGTCCTCTGACTGGTGGGCCATACTATGTTCCCCCGAAATGGCCTGTCTTCTCTCAGATCTTGTTTCCTTGACCAACTCTGTGAAGATGTCAGGAAAATGTGGTTAGCCACTACCTGTTTTCTCAGGAAAGGTCCATCTTCAGAGCTCTCCTGGCATTTGGCCATCCTCACATCATTAGGTACCAAGAAAACTGACTCTGTCCTTGGTAAATCCAAACAAGTGAGCCCACTGGGACTGGGACTGGGACTGCCTCTGGGTGCCTGGCTTCTTGGATACCAATTTCAGAGAGTTCCATCACCAAGGAAATGAGGTATGTCACATTCTTTGGAACTGAATGAGGTCACTGCCTTGGCAACCACTTTGTCCTAACAGTTGCTTCCAAGGGTAACATAAGATGGATGTTGCCCCTACTTCCTGTGACACTTTCATAAGGTAGAATGTATATCACCATTGGCACCCGGGAACAGCTCTCCACTCAGCCCTGGTTTGGTCCATCTTCTGTACAATAAGAAGAGAGAGAGGCAGATTCAGACACATCCCTTCATCCTGACCAGGTTGTTTGCAATGGAAGATGACTTTTGCTCTCTCGGGTGCTTCATACCTGCCTACAACTTCTCCAGGTATCATTTGTGCATGGACATTTGAGGTTCTCATCAGGTGTAAGGTCCCCAACTTTCCTGTATTGTAAGAACCACTCTGTCCCTGCTCTTCTGTAAAATGATTGAGGGAACAGTGTATACTTGGGGTTAAAAACAGGTTTGATTTGGGTTACGAGTGATTCTGTGTGATGAATAATGGTATTGGGAACCTGCAATATTTACAAGAATATAGAGGTGAAATATAAGCAGGAAAACAGAAACCTAGGTATGATTTGAAGCCCAGAAGGGTTTTGCCCTTGATTGGGATACTTAGCTTTGAATGATGTTCTGCAAAGATGCCTCAGATAATTCGATATACAATGGCATAGGACCTTGTACATTGGATGATTGAATTTAGAAGAGAACATCCAGTCAAAAAGGGATATTCAGTAGGATTAGGAAGATAGTCGGTAGGTTTAGGAAGAAGAGTGAGTATAGGATTTGGACCAAAAGTTCTTTAGCAATAGACTTTCGGTTGTTGAGTGAATGTAAATGTCAGCACATATGAAGAGTCAGTCACTATGTTGAACTGGGGAAAATATGTAGAAAAGCAGATATCAATAGAAACATTACGAAATCAGGCAACGTATAAAGTGAGTGATAGAATTAGACATTTTCAACAGGGTTGAGTTTGAATATATAAATTAGGAAAAAAACAAATATGTAGTCACCAATAGGATTGACAATTGACAGCATTAGACAACCTGGACATGGATGTTTTTAGAAATCCATGTTCACTTTCCATTTAGGCTTTGGTACAATCATAAGTGTGACCTTTCCATTTTTTGTCCAGAATATTACTGTGATAATGAGGTGACATGAGTATTTCTTTCACCATTTCTGGGAGCAATATATTGAAGATGTAAAATTAGAATCGGGGGTACAAATAGGTGTACCCTGTTTCTAGGAACATAGAGAAAAAGCATGAATAGACCATACTGTGAATAAATAATATAACTTTTTTGAACTTTAAATAATGAATTGAACTGATATCTGAAAAATTAAAGGAAATCGTATATTGATATACAATCATTCATTCCAACCAGGTATATATGTAATGGAAATATTAGTGTTTTGGTTTATCATGAAGAGTGTGTGAGTTTTGCTTCAAAATGATTATGGAAATTCAAAATAATGTGTTTGGAAAGAAGTCTCATGAAAAGACCAGTCAAGAAACCCTGACAATACATGTGTTCTGAAGCAAGAAGTGGTGAAAGTTGAAACAAATGCTTATTAATTTGTGAACTTGTGGATGAAATGTATATCCTGTGATGTGCAAAAACTGAAGAAACAATAATGTACCAGTGTCGAATATAAATGAATGACAAATTACATATCATGTCCCATAGATGTCTACTTGCATTGATGTTAGACTGGGTCAGTTACTGTAGAATAATTAGGATTTGTATGCACCATTCACTGAAGTTAGTTTTCAGTACTAGGAAACAAATATGTATTTCAGGTGGATGAATATTTCTGATTATAATCTTGTGAAAAGTGGATTATAAATCCACATACATGAACATGAATGAATTTAGAGAGTGTATATTAGACACATATATTTCATATTTTGAAAAATTTGGAGAGTATATCTATATCTATATCTATATCTATATATACACACACACACACACACACACACACACACACACAACACTCACAGACATTAAAAAGTATCAGTATAAATGCCAATCGAAATTCATCAGTAAATATGTATCATCCACAAATGCAAAAATATTTATTTTACTGAACATGAGTTAATGTATAATGTTGTTCTACTAGGACGCTCTCCTACAGGTTGAATTTTCATTTCCAACAGCATTTAGGAGGAGTGAACTCTTCTCACAATTTGTATCTGCCAAGACAGCCACCTCACAAAAATGTACGTGTGATACCTGGTAGGATTCTATATATGCATATAAATATACATGTGTGAATAGGCTACAGAAAAGGGAAACAAGAATTCACATATTTGTTAAGTTTAAAAACACATGGAGAATATTTCAAATAAAATTTGACTAGATTTATAACTCCTACCTTATATAATGCAAATGTCAAGTCCAACTACACAACATGTGTCCTCTGAAGTACTTGTATTTCTAATGTGTTGGATTAATTTTCTCCATTATATTAGGATGAATAGTCTGAGTCTACTAGGTATAGGTTAGTGTCAGGGATTCAGTATTTCGAATGGAAAATTGGAAAATGAATCCAATGTGTATGTAAATATATGCTGCACAAATATCCTCCCGCTCTCATCCAGAACAATGCCTTGACATTACCTTCACCCCAAGTAAGACACAATTAGAGGAGAAGAGTTACAAAATCAGTGAATACATATCTGGAATGGAAAATGCTCAGGAGTTCACAACCTTGGAGGTGGTAGAGGAGTTTCCAAAACTAAGGAACAGGGTCAACACTCCACAAACATGGAGCTCTGCTGGCCTGAAAATTTTTTGAGAAACTGCCTCTGAGCTTCCACACTTGAAATATATGTAGTTTTCAGGAGATTTGGCTTCCTCTGTAGTGAGACCATCAAAGCTGGGTCTGCATCTATGTGACCTGGAGGACATGGTTTCTTATTTTCCAATGAACAAGATGAAGCAGTGCTGAATCCTCTCTTTGTAGGTAAACTGAGGCCACTGGGGACTAAGTGTCT